>NC_133773.1:88769747-88795110 GCF_003597395.2 Chelonoidis abingdonii
ACACACCCAAAAATTCCCTCCCTGAGCTTTGAAAAATCCGGTTTCCTGATTGGTCCTCTGGTTAGGTGTTTGGTTCCCTTTGTTAACCCTTTACAGGTAGAAGAAACATTAACCTTTAGCTATCTGTTTATGACAAATGTAGTCACAGCAAAAGGTCTTTAAGTAATATTCCCCCTCTCTTGAGGTCTAATTTATTAAACAGCTTTTGATACCTCTCCCAGTTCAGAATTCTACCCCTCCCTGTCCTTACACTGCTTCCTTTTAAGTCTCAGCCTTCCTGGCCTGCAAATTTTCACCTCAAGTTTAGGAGATGTGTAGGCATCCAGCCATCCAGACCTGCATATTGGTTGATCAGCAACAATAACCCCTTCTGACAGCCTCAGAGCCTCTCTTTCACTCTCCTGTCCAAGTAATCCAAGCAGTCTCTTAACTCTACTTAGGTGGGTCTAATAATCCCATATACCTGTTTGTACTTGGCTGGGAGAGAGGGGAGCCTTTTCCTGCCCACTTTATATGGCTCCTGGTCCCAGGACCTTAAAGGAACAGTGGTCCGAGTTTTTCCTGCACTTTTTCTCTCCCAGCCATTGACTGTCAACAACCAACTTCCTCTCTCTCAATAACTTATTTGGTTATTACAGATACCTAGAATGGGGTAACTGGCCTCTAACACCACCTTAAAGGACCATGATCCCATTCATGTACTTTTATGGGCATAAAGGTGCCACACATCTTTACATGCCTTTAGTGTGTTAGAGCAGGATCCTTTTAAATGGGACATCCTCAAACACAGCTTCATCCTGCAATGTGGCCTCTGGGTTTAGGAGTGAGGGCACCTACCCTCTAAATGGTAGTGAATACAGCAGCTGTCTTTCTTAGCAACACATGTTGTCATGAACACATCATCCCAGTGCTCCACTCCTGGGACTAGACTCCCAGTAAATACACAATCAACTCCATTTTCATATTCACATCCTTCCATGAATTTCGCACAAGCCATGCCTACCCTTCTTCAACCATGTCGACAACTAGGAGGAGATTAGTGCAGAGAGGAAGGAGAACTTTAACAGGAACTGAAACAAGACTCTGGAACTTATGACCATCAGAGATTAAAATATGACCAGGGGCCTTATCCTTTCTAGAACAAAATACTAATCTCTTCTCTTTCACTTAGCTTCCCCATGAACCACTTGAGAAGTGATTCAGCCATTGAGACCAGGAAAGAGAATTCTCGTTCTGATTTAAAACTTTAAAAGGAAGTCTCTAGCTCTTAACCTTAAAAATAGAAATTTGATGTGAAAGGATTCAAAGGAACATGCAACTGGAATTCACTTCTCCAGGAGGAGTTGGAAGCAGAGGGGAACCTAAAGAGTCAAAACATTCATGCTTTCTGTAAATAAAGTCAATTATATTTTGTGTATAACCCAAAGTATCTCCATACTTACATAGTATACTGTTGCACCAAGTGAGAATATTGTAGCTATTCATGGCCACCTCTCTCCCAGCCAGTATCTACCTGTCTGGTACCAGCTGAAGAGCTGACACAGGAAGGACACATGGAGCCTTGTTCCCATCAACTGGGAAAGACCCAGTTCCCACCCAATCTCTCCCACTTGCCTGAAGCTGGTGTGTGTGTGTGGAAGAAGAGCTACCTGCAGTCCTATCACAGGATGATTCACCACGGTTACCAGCAGATACCTCAATTTAACTCTCTGCTACCATTGCAGGTGGCAGTGGTGGATCAAAAGCATAGGTTAGAAGACTAGAAGATAGGGTAGAAGGACTAATGTATTTGGAAGACTGCACAACTGATGGATTTGTTTGTGGGGGGGTGGAATGTTACATATACTGTTAAATGAGACGGACATTTCTGAAGGAACTCCTTTTTCAAATTATGGCAGCACATCATTGAGAAGGAAGACTGCTGAATGGGGGCACGTAGGAAGCAAGAAATACCTTGGAAGCCATATAAAACACAGGCAGTGACAGCTCTGGAAATGAACATTTCAAGGGATGGTCTGGTTGCAATAGGCCAGAAGGAGCTGAGGAAAAGAAAGCACTGTCTGTCAGAGGAGAAAGTGACATTCATCAGATAAAGAGCCAGGGTCTTTGGGACCTAACAATACCTCTGATGCCTTGGGAGCTTTATATCATTAGAAAAGAGAAGATATACAAGCACTTCCCTCTGCACCTGAAAAATCATAAAATACTGTATTGAGCCTTACAACTGCAGCATTATGCTGTATGAAAAAATCTATTTTAAGCCATACGAGATGTATTTACAAATCAGTTATGTTTTTTAAATAGCTAGATGACATAATTGATTTGTAAACTGTGGAGCACACTTGAGCACTTCTTCCTCCTCAGGTGTGCTTTGCACACCTCATTGGTCATTGCATTATGACTGCCTTTCTCCTGAGATTGTGGAACCAACCCTCATTCTTTTTATCTTCTATATATATGTCCCAAGGTATCTAAGTAGGGCTCATGCAAAACATCACCTGGCTTTAGAGGACAGAGAGATTTTTTTAAAAGTCTTAATACAATTATTCAAAACCTCTAAAAAACATGCCTACAATCAGTTTTTCTGTAACACGACATACGCAAAATGAGGACGTATAAAGGTTTTATTGACACTCATTTGGGATCTCCTACATAATTCCCTCATGGTTTGGCAGCTCACCTTTCATAAATTCCTCTATGGGCATTCAGGAGCAGGAAATGGTTAAGCCTTTTCTTCTCCATCTCTTCTTTCTCTACAGAATATTTTGTTTCCACAACAGATGCTGAGATAGCTCTGTCAGGGATCGGGTTAGATATAACATTATTTTTTTTGTCAAACTGGTTAAACTAAAAAAGACCATGTCCCAGATCCACAAAGGGACTTGGGTGTGGCAACATTGGGTGTTGCAGTGCCCAACTTATAGGCACCCAGAAAAATCACAGGAACATCATGTGATATGCAGAGAATGCATGAACCCATAGGCTTCCTATGCAATGAATGGGGACAGCTAGGCACCTGAGAATGAGACTGACAAAAACCAGTAAGCTAGGCAGTTAGCCTTCTATGCTAGCCAACTGGAGATGTTGATGAGAGGAGCGTGCCCTAAACCCTATCCCTCTCAGAGAGATAGATACCTAAATCCAGGCTGCAGGGAGGTGCTTCTGCCAGTGATCTACAGCTGGGCATCCACTTCTGAAGTCACATGGCTTAGGCACCTACATTGTTTCATGTAAGAATGAGTGGAGGCACCTATCTCACTCTCTACAAAATGGCTGAAAGCATAGATGATGCTACTGCTGCCTATGATATGCCCTTTTTATCCAGTGGTTAGAGCACTCACCTGGGACGTGGTAGACCCAGGTTAAATTCCCCTCGCTGCCTGGTGGAGGGAAAGTATTTGAATAAGGGTCTTCCACATCCTGGGAAAGAGAGCACTGACCTATGGGATAGTCCGATGTGGGGGCTCCCTCAGTCTCTCCTGTTGAAGTAGTTAACATTGGATAAATAATTAAAGAATTATTTGAACAGAGGGACTGGACACTGGGTTGCCCACCTCCTAGGTAGGTGCTATACTTACCTGGCTATCAAGGCATTCTGCTGCTGGCCCAGTGACTCTGTAACTAAAGTGGAACAGCTTAAACAGGAGATATTGAGGGAGACTCAAATCACACTGTTTCATAGCTTGTGTTTAAAACACTCTCGTGAGAGGTTGGAACTCCTGTTAACATCCCTTTTCCACATTAGGCAGAGAGGGGAACTGAACTCGGGTCTCCCACAGCCCAAGTGAGTGCTCTACTCACGAAGCTAAATCTATAAGGTGGGTACTAGTCCTAACACCACCTTCTCTTCCTCCTCCAGCCCCATTTTGTGCATATCTACTGAATCAGGTTCCACTGGTGAGTTTGGACAGAGTGCCAGTTAGTGGATTGCACAGCACTAGGGCACAGGTAGGGGATAGGCATCTGAGTGCCTACCATGAGGCAGCAGTGCACATTCCCAGAGGCAGAAACTTAGGCACGTAGGGAACTTTCACAGCAAAAATATGGGTGCCGAGTGAGTTTAGGCACCTACAGGATTAGGTGGCAGCTGAACGGGGCTTTTGCAACTCACAGGAGGATTTAAGTACCTAAAGTTGAGGGTTAGGTACCAAAGTACCTTTGTGGGTCTGGGCCTGTTTGATTTCCCCATAAGGGTATGTTCTCTTTGCAGAGGGCAAATGATGATTTTAATGATGGTTGAGGTTCTATAAATAAAACTCTTCATTTTCTTCAATTCTGCAGAATTGCTCCCAGATTACACTTCTCCCACCCATCATAGGCACCGCTAAAAAAGTCACTTTCACTTAACTTTTACTTTTCCTATATGGGCTAAGTCCTCCTTTGTACAGGGATTCAATCTAGCCCTTTTCTCCATGATAAAAGGGGATCATTTGTAAAGATATATTAGGCCCAGATTGTGGCAGGCATCTGATTGGAGGTACAAGTGGTGGTGCCTGAAAGGGGAATTCCATCAATGCTCATTCCTAGGATAGCATAACTGCAGTCTTTGTGCTCAAGTAAGCCTCAAAGATTGCTCTTGCTAACGCCTCCAATGTTACTAGCCACACTCACAATTATTCCAATAGGATCTGAGGGCATTCAGCACTTCACAAAATTAGGCCCTAATTGATCTGACCCAAGCATGCTTGGCATGTATTTTTCTTCTGGGAGTTTTAATTCATTCAGTTTCCTACATAGCAATCCCTGTCACATCAACAGTAATGCTATCAAACAGGCCCTGTGCCTTTGCGTAGTCTGTTCTGCACTGATATATGTTATTATTCAATTGCTATTCTGTTGTCGTTGTTTATTCTCAGGGCTTCTCTGTGACTTTTAATTAGGTAAGTCTAATGAATTCAGTGAATTTCTTCAGAATTCAACATGCTTGGCACCCACTGATTTCACCTAACTGCTCAAAATTAGTGCATAGGTGCTGGAACTAGGGGTGCTGCTGCACCCCTGACTTGAAGTAGTTTCCATTTTATAAAGAACAGGAGTACTTGTGGCACCTTAGAGACTAACAAATTTATTTGGGCATAAGCTTTCGTGGGCTACAGTCCACTTCATCGGATGCATAGACTAGAACATAGAGTAAGGCGATATATATATATATACACATACAGAGAACATGAAAAGGAGGGAGTTGCCCTACCAACTCTAAGAGGCTAATTAATTAAGATGAGCAATTATCAGTAGGAGAAAAAAACTTTTGTAGTGATAATCAAGATTATGCATTTTGGGGTCAACTAAAACTGTTAATTTGGATCAAATTTGGCAATCAGTTTTCCTCATTAAAAAAAGGGGGAGGGGATTTCCAAAAATGTCAAATGGTTTCATTATGACATTTTCAAGATGAAACATTTTAACTTGTTTTGAAATGAGGTTTCATTTGAAATTTAGCTAGACTTAACACACACAATGGTAAAACACATGAAACATTTTATTACATGTCAAACAAAATATTTTGTTTAGCCCAAAACATTTTTTTTCTTTTGGCAAGAAGAAAATTAAATTGTCATTTTGGGTCAATCCAAAATGAAAATTTGATGGATTTTTCAGTTCAGAATCAAAAATAAATAAATTATATGACCAGCTCTACTGAGCATTTTCCTCTATCATGCACTTCAGCTGGAGTGGTGAATGGTCAAAACTTCTGCATACTAAGCCAAACGGGTCTCAGGCTGGGCATCCCAAAAATCAAGGCATCTAAATTCAGTGGCCACTTTGGAATATTTGGTTTAAATTATATTATTATTTTCAACTTGAAACACAAAAAATTTTTTTTAAAACTTCATAGGCCAAATCTAGAAGTCCTAAGGAATTCTTCTCAGTTCAGGTGTGAATAAAATTGTGTATATATTCTCTGATCTTAAATTTCTACAGTATCCTTGATCACTGAACCAGGAAGCAGGATGACTTCCTAACAATTATGAAGAATAGAATGCCTACTCTAGTAATACACGTGCTTCAGATCTGTCACAAGTGATCTATCTCTGCCATGCAAAACATCACTCCATCTTAGATAGGTATAGGTGCTTATGTTTTCAAAGTCACTTTCTTGAACCAAACTTTTCAGCCTGCTCATTGACACCTTTTCTCTCTTTATTTTCTTTCCCTTCATCTGTTCTTCTCCTTTCAATTTGAATTAAGGGAACTATCTGTTGTTCACTTAAGAACAAAAAGAGGTATGGGGAGATAAAAAAATTTAAACTAAGTTTTGAAACTGCAAGAAGTTACTTTAGAAAAGGCCAGTTCACTTCTCCTTATCAGACAGCATGAGGGAAACTTTTAAAACATGGTGTCAAGTATCAGAGGGGTAGCCGTGTTAGTCTGGATCTGTAAAAGCAGCAGAGAATCCTGTGGCACCTTATAGACTAACAGAAGTTTTGGAGCGTGAGCTTTCGTGGGTGAATACCCACTTCGTCAGACGCAGGTAGTGGAAATTTCCTAGGACAGGTATATTATATGCTAGCAAGCAAGCTAGAGATAACGAGGGTAGTTCAATCAGGAGGATGGCCCAGTTCTAGCAGTAGAGGTGTGAAAACCAAGGAGGGGAAACTGGTTCTGAATTGGCAAGCCATTCACAGTCTTGTTTAGTCCAAAGCTGATGGTGTCAAATTTACAGATGAACTGAAGCTCGACAGTTTCTCTTTGAAGTCTGGTCCTGAAGTTTTTTTGCTGCAGGATGGCCACCTTAAGGTTGCTATGTGTGGCCAGGGAGGTTGAAGTGCCTCTCCTACAGGTTTTTGTATATTGCATTCCTGATATCTGATTTGTGTCCATTTTTCCGTAGTGACTGTCCAGTTTGGCCGATGTACGTAGCAGAGGGCATTGCTGGCATATGATGGCGTATATTACATTGGTGGACGTGCAAGTGAATGACTCGGTGTGGTATGGCTGATCGTTAGGTCCTGTGATGGTGTCGCTGTGTAATGATGCAGACAGAGTTGGCATCGAGGTTTGTTGCATGGATGGTTCCTGAGGTAGAGTTCTATGGTCGGTGTGCAGTTGCTGGTGAGAATTCGTTTCGGTTGGCAGGTTGTCTATGGGCAAGGATTGGCCTACCACCAAGACCTGTTGAAAGTGTGGATCATGTCCAGGATGGGTTGTAGATCTCTGATGATGCGTTGGAGGGGTTTTAGCTGGGGCTGTATGTGATGGCCAGTGGAGTCCTGTTGGTTTCTTTCTTGGGTTTGTCTTCTTCCTACACATTGCACAGTGTGCAGCCAACCCCAACCAATGAATTCCTCCAGTATACGACAAATAGCCTCAGCAGAATGGACAATAATCAGATATCAGGAATGGCAATATACAAAAACCTGTAGGAGAGCACTTCAACCTCCCTGGCCACACTATAGCAGACCTTTAAGTGGCCATCCTGCAGCAAAAAAACTTCAGGACCAGACTTCAAAGGAAACTGCTGAGCTTCAGTTCATCTGTAAATTTGACACCATCAGCTTCTGGACTAAAACAAGACTGTGAATGGCTTGCCAATTACAGAACCAGTTTCCCCTCCCTTGGTTTTCACACCTCTACTGCTAGAACTGGGCCTCATCCTCCCTGATTGAACTAACCTCGTTATCTCTAGCTTGTTGCTTAGCGATTATATATAATACCTGTCCCTGGAAATTTCCACTACCTGCGTCTGACGAAGTGGGTATTCACCCACGAAAGCTCACGCTCCAAAACTTCTGTTAGTCTATAAGGTGCCACAGGATTCTCTTCTGCTTTTAAAACATGGTTGACTTCGTGAACAGCATTAAAATGGCTGGCAAATGAGAAATAGAAAAAGTAATGTGAAAAGGCTAACACAGAGGATAGTGAGCAATCTGCTCAAAATGAATGCAGCCCTTTTGACTGACTGATATCTACGGTACATTAGGCAAAAAACACAGTCTGTCACTTTATCGGTTTCTTCCCGAGCTATATCTAAACTGTTGCCAGATGTACTCAGCACATTGCTCAGTTGACAACACTTCTTCCTACACATTGCACAGTGTGCAGCCAACCCCAACCAATGACATTTTCCTCCAGTATACGACAAACAGCCTCAGCAGAATGGATAAGCCATCTGAACTCAAATATAGGATAACATATTTGAATCCTCGGTGATGTCTGACTGTACTAGCCAACTTCCAAAAGATTGTTCTCTGAAACAAGTGATGCGTTCACATAACGGTTAATGCTTTAACCTTACCATACAGCATCTCATCTGAGTTCCAGTAGTTCTGATTTTAGGTATTTCATCATCTTTGTACCACAGAGAAACTTTGGAGGAGCATTATAAACTATATTCGTGTTATTACTGTTTACTGTGTCAAATCAACATCAGTGTCACAAATTTCAAACCCTCATGAAGGAATCTCCACTCAAGTGTCTGTTTGAAAATGTCATTTCTGACTTATTTTGTTATTCTAGTTTGTTGTTGTCCCATCAGCATTTCAATATTTAAAGAAGACAGCTTGAAAAATATTGTGCTAGCTAGGGGCTCATGACCATAGTATCTAAATGCCTCTTCTCCTGCCAACTTTTTTTTGATCATCAGGAATGCGCACAGTTTGTAATTACAAATATCACAAATAATTCTACTTACAACACTAGCCCTTTTGGGGATTTATTTCTTTTACATAGGGTAAGCACCGGGTATATAGATTCCTAGTTTACTCCTAGAATAGCTGATGTACAAATTGAGTTCAGCTGGAAAAATCAATGCACTTAATATTATCAGAATAGTTTGGGAAACGAAGTATAAGAAGATTGCATAGATGGCTAAAAGGTAAGATAAGGCTGTGATTGCAGACTGTTCAACTGTATGATGTTTAGATGTGCTAGGAAATGATTACTGTAAAGTCATGACCATTTTTTAAAAATGGGTCAATATTATACATTATCATTTCAGATATTGGAACTTCAGGAGCTTTTCATGTTGTAGTAGGATAATTTCGGCCTCTTACAACATCCAAAGGAGGCAAACCCTCTGTCCTGCCTGCAATTCAAATATAGCAGTTTGGTATCAGGCAGTTTGATGAGGGCCTTACAGGAAGGAATCCTCCTCCTTAGGTCACAGTGTGGCAGCAGAGATATTCACAGTCACTGCCTCAGAGTTACAGTACTGCCTCTGTAGAAAGGATTTTCCAGTGGATTGACATCATCACAGGGCTGAAGTGTCCTGGAGGGACTCACATACAGAAATGATTCTGACTATGGACATCCTGGTCCTCTGATTATAATGGCTTTCAACCAGCAAGTCAGATGAATCCTATTCAACTCCAACCCTAGTTCATGTAATTTCTTAAAGAAGTAAAAATTATGGGTGTGATTTTGCACCATGCCAGGATGCATAGCCTGCAGTGGGTGAGGTTGAGGCAGCTTAAAGTCAGCTTTGTACTTTCCTGATCCTGTGCTGTTCACTTCTTGAATGGCCTCTGGTGTAACACAGACAGTTGTGTGCTAAGTTACAGCAGCTTCCCAGGCTGCCCTTTGGGCTGCAGCACCGCCTGCTCTCTCCATAGTAGTGCATGATGCAGCCCTGTTCTGACACACCCCGCCTGCCCCAAGTCCCACATTCAACAAGCCGTCTATGGGCTGGTCTACACTACGGGGTAAAATCGATTTTAAATACGCAATTTCAGCTACGTGAATAACGTAGCTGAAGTCGAATATCTAAAATCGATTTACTCACCTGTCCTCACCGCGCGGGATCGATGTCCGCGGCTCGCCATGTCGATTCCGGAACTCCGTTGGGGTTGGTGGAGTTCCGGAATCGATATAAGCGCGCTCAGGGATCGATATATCCCGTCTAGATTAGACGCGATATATCGATCCCCGAGCAATCGATTTTAATGCGCCAATATGGCGCGTAGTCTAGACGTGGCCTATGACTGGCAATGGGATCTCTGGGGGCAATTTCATGACTCACATTCCCAGTGCCTGAACCAGGAGAATCCTACCCTGGCTGGAACTGGGGCTTTTAAATCTTTACACCAGGTGGTCCCCTTTACCAGTGAGAAGGGGCATGAGCAGGGGCGACAATATCACCCCAAATATCACTATCCCCATGCATTGATTGGCTGAGAAAACTGTTTCAGTACAATTTTAAAATATGTCTTCCTAGTCTGTGATCCAACTCCCATGGCAATCGTGGGAACATTCCCAATAAGAGCAGTATCAGTCTCACAGGCTCTAGGCCTCATTGTCACACTGAATGTATTTTGTCTGATTTCCTAGTCAGGTAAACATGCTCTATCTAGTTAATCGTATCGCTTGGTGGAATGCAAATAATCTCATGCACCTACAAACTCTTGTCCAGAATGCAAAGCTGAAACCAAAATGAAATTGCAGCTTGTATTATAGTCTTTGATAACAGGCAGAGCCAGTTGTAAGGGTAGTCATCCTAGGCACCAATTTCTTTTGCTTCACTGATTGGCTGACTGTGGGTTTGGGTTTTATTTGGGGTGGGAGTGTGGCTGAGCAACAGCGGGAGGGTAGGAGTGCCAAAATCATTTTTCACTCTGGCCAGCAAAAGGCTAGGGCTGCTCCTGATAACAGAGTTTTAATGTTAGTTACATGCATATGTCTTTTCTTGAAAGTGGAAAAATGTACTACTTTTTTTTTTTTCAAATGGCTACAGTGTATGCCATACTGAAATAAAACATTAGTGCTAAAATTAAAAATTTCTTTGATAACAGTCCTACCATCCTCCACTATCTTGAGAGGAATGGATTAAAAACAGGGGCCTGATTCTTCTCTCTGTGACACCAGTGCAAATCTATTTGAATGAAAGTGAAGCCATTGGATGTTCATCTGAATGTGCATTGGTGTAACTCATAGCAGAACTTGATCCAAAGACTTTATAAACTAAAATTATTTCTATGCCAACATAAATTCTACTGCATCTTTTAAGCAAGCGATTTATAATGTAACCAATTAATCTCCTAAATTAGGCTAGTATTTGGGGATGAAGAAAAGATTTTTTATATATTAATCCCGTCTTGTATATCAACAACCTAGTTTAATAAGGAAGATGTAGTGTTTGCACTAAAATCCCATTACTAGTGTTTTTGTCCCCTTCCTTCCACATATAGCCTATATTTTTCCGGTGGGATAATCCCCAGGGATTGTCACAATACAACAGGAAATGGCAGAGATTAGCCTGAGAGACTGGGATAAGTGAAAATACTGAACCAGTAATGGGAGAAAATCAGCAGCCCCTGAGATTCAGTTCATGTTACATATGTATCCAGAAATGTGAGTGCTAATCAAAGACTTTGTCCACACTGGCACTTTTGTCAGCAAAACTTTTGTCAGTCTGGGGTGTGACAAACACCCCCTGACTAAGATAAATTTCATCAACAAAAGTGCCGGTGTGGACATGGCTATGTTGCTAGGAGATGCTCTCCTGCTGACCTAACTATCGCTGCTCTGGGAGTGATTTAATTATGCTGGTGAGAGAGCTGTCTCCCACTGGCATAGAGAGGATAAACAGGACACCTTATAGCACTGCACCTGCAGCAGTTGAGCTGTGCCACTGTAAAGTCTGTATTGTAGACATAACCTAATACAAATGGAACCATCCCTTTTTGTTACACACACACACAAAAAGGCTGGATAGTTCATGAGAGAAATTCTAAATTCAGATGGGTCAGGAACCCCACTCCTCTGACACACACAGAAATAGACTACTGAGCGTATTTTAGCTCTGGTCCTTCCAGTTCCAATTTCAGACACAAATGAAGATGTGTGAGGCCTCAGGTAAAGTCATTTAGGTCAAAATTTTCCATTAATCATGGCTGCCTCTGTTTTGAGGGGTCAGCTTGACACGCACACAGTGCCTGACTTCACTTGGAGCTGAAGGTGCTTAAACACCTCTGGGAAATCAAGGCCATACTGTCTAAAGTTGGACACCAGAAAACTGAAGTATCCCATATGAGTGGACAAATTCTGCAGATTTTACTCTCAACACATTGCCTCAATTCCCTCATCGTAAAATGGGGAGAATACTGACATATCTTACAAGTACGCCGTTGATTCGTTAATGATAGTACAGCACCTTAAAGATGAAAAGCTCTAAGCAGTAAAATATTTCATTATTTTCATCACCAGCTCTCTTCCTTGTACAGTTCCATGGCTAGAAGTATATGCTAGTAACAGACAGATCATAGCAAGGAAGTTCACAGGTGGTTAGGGTCTTATTCCAGTCCTCTAGCTCTCAGGGGTACTTACTGACTTCAAAGGTTTAAAACAGATTGATGACCTTTAAAATTCTGTTAATGTCACTAATGTTTGTATAGATAAGGACAAATGTCCTTTGAGTATATCTGTTGAAGAACTCTATTAGAACTCTTGATCAGCCCAGTACCTAAGGATTCTTATCTTTAGCTTTGTTTTTTTTAATTTTAAACAGTGGGTTTTGGGTTTGTTTTTTTTTTTGAGCATCTGAATTACTATGGTTTCAATCTCAGAGCTAAAAAAGAACAATCTATCATTCTTGACATCTTTGCCTTAGAATAGTATTTGAAATATGTGGATTATATAAAAGAAACATTTTATCACTGTTGTGCTGTATTTGCTTCATTATTCCTCAGACAATGATGTTAATTATTTGAACCATGACATTAGTTCTACTGGTAATCTCTGAGGTGCTGATACTTCACCATATCTGACAAGGAAGGAGATCAAATCATGTTTTAGAATGTCTCATCCCAAGAATGACAACAGAACTGTGATGTATTGAAAGGGTTAAACTATCCATTGGATTATAAATCTTTTTAACAGCCTGAAAGTAATACTTGTCCTTATCCCCCTAACGCTATATCATCTTTTCAGAAATTTACATTTGACAACTCATTTCCAATATAGATTTGTTTTCCAGTAAACAGTAACATCACAGTACACAGGAAACTTGTGACATTTTCAAAGACCATTCCAAAATGGTAGCTGATTCAGTGAAACCAACTCAGTTTTACTGAGCAGGATTTCACCAACCCAGGCAAGCATGAATATATAATATTTTCAAAAATATCTGCTCATATCAAATATATAAAAATCAGAAGGCATTATTGATTCATTTTGGAACATTATTGCAGTACTAATATTAAGGAAGGGTTGTATTTTTTTATATATTTATTTTACTAATAGCTTTTTTGAGTTCTACAAGTTCCAGCTTTTAAACTCATATTATAACATTCTATAAGTGGCCTCTTAACATTTTAAATGTCTATTAAGCTTCAGTCTTAGAATGTAGCCTTATTTGGGATATGTTAATAATGTTGATTTAATTTATGAATTCAATCCAATCTAATTCAATTAATTTAAATTAATTAATAAATATTAAGAATTAATAACTAATATTAATTAGTATGGGTTTGTGGCTCGCCAATCTGTTTGATCAGAACATAGAGTTCTTGTCCTGAATCAGGCTTCACAGAGTTTATAAAGGGACCCTTAGGGGTATGATAGGAAGCTCACACTGAGACAGATATAGTCATAAAGCCTTTTTATTAAAATCAATGAAATAGTAAGCAAATGGTAAAATAGTCAGAGTTACAAAACTATAATTGTATCACAGTTATTCAAGAGATACATATGATAATACAGTATTATATGCTGCAAAACTTTGGTTAATATTCACACCCTGTTTTGATAACCTGGTGTTGAAAGATACCTTTGGCAGGTCCAATTTTCACACCTCTTGCAGAGATGTGCAGAGGAAACTAATGTGAAGAGCTATTAAAGCTGTTTACTCTCTAACTTAACTCAATAAAATCTAAAATGAAAATAAAGCTTTAGAGAAACCAAGCTTAGCCTAGTCCCCTTAAAACTAAAAGTTTGAAAAGAAAGCCATCGTAGATGGGTAGCATCGATGCATAGTTGAAGACGGAGACAGTGAAGAGTAGATAGATAAATCCCCAATAGCGAGGTGGATTGCCTTTTTATAGGCATAAATGCCAGAAATCCTTCCTCTTATGCCCAAATTTCATTCCTCCCTGACAGAAATGTTAAGGTACACTTATCCCCTAGGGTAGTATGTATGTGTGTATGGATGACAGGTACATGTGCACTTGTGGTGTACTTGTTAAGTCTGTGGGCACAACTTTGAAAAATCTCCTCTGCCATCTTTCAATGTCTATTGGTCTAGGTAAAGGTCCTACACATAGGCATGGGTGCTTTGTCTATTTGAGTAACAAATGTAGGTAAACTTTTCTTTTCTGGGTAAAAGATCCCAATATAGATATGCTAACTTTGACTTAGCTTAACATACAGGTTTTTGTGTCTCTTGCATTATAGCCAAACTGATTTTAATATAAATCTATAAACCTATTACAATACATCAAATACTTAAACTTATAAGAAAAGATATATCTATGCAAGCAAGCAGATTAATCTTAAGGGCTACAAGAACATACATTATAATGGCTAAGGGCATCTTAAATACCACAGATAAACCACAACCCGTATGTCGACAAAAGGTCTCATTTTTAATGCTGGTGCTACTTTTTAACTGAAAATTCTTTTTTATAACATGACCATAGGCAGATCTTCTACACAATTCTTTAATTCTATGCCATAAATCAAAAGTTGCAGAGAATGTTCAATAGGACCTTTACCACTGACTTCAGTGGAAAGAAAACCTGTCCAAAATTGCATTCTGAGACAATATACATTGTCAAGAGACATAGCATAAGAGAATAAATGTTGAGGAATTTCCTCTACCCTGGAAGATGCATTTTATTCTCATTATTTCAATGGCCATTTTTGCTTTCCAAGATTTTACTGGCTTTCACTTATCCATAAGAAAGAGATCATTTGTTTGATCATAAATGCAAAACATCATGGCTTTCACAACCAGTGTTATCACCAACACACACCAATATAGACAGCATAAGCCAAGCTGACTCTATATATACATTTGTGCATTATTCTGATTTTATATATAAGAAGCTTATGAACAGAAGTATTGTGGGGCCTTATCTAGAAGATCTAAAAGCATTCCTAGAGTATAGTTATATTAGGCCAGAGAGTGACAGAAGTACAACAAGTCTGTGCCTACAGCCTGGCTTCTAGAATCACCTGATGAAGTTAGGTACTCAACTTTCATATGTACATTTCTAGTCCTCAGAGCTCCAAATGAAATTTTGGAAACTTTTTAATTGTATTGACTCTGCCTGAGTCTTCAGAGAGCCTGGAACAACAACTCAGACAGTTCATCTGACTGGGTTGTTAACTCTGAAACTCATTGTTCAAGAAAGACCACAACGACACCACCTGTTGTATGATGAGTAGAACTAGAGACAGAGGGTCAGGTTTCAGGTGGGATTTAGTTTGGTGATTACCACAGATCCAGGTATGGAAACTAGAGGTAAGCTGACAACATACAAACCTAGGCTTTTCTGCTTGTGACATTGGCCCTTCTATGCATTTTCAATGAAATTTTGTTTCCTACAACTTGGCCTGCTTGCCACCTCACTTACTGCTAATGAAACATCATCGTATTATGACTCTGCACAGCCTGCAACACTTGCGGCTCTCTATATAATTGGCTGAAGATTAAACGCTCCCATGTCCAAGACAGACCCAGTATGCCCAATGAGGAATGGACCCTCTCACCAGGCTAGCAGAGAAGGATGGGCAGTCATGGCACAGGCGCAGGACTATGCTCCATGGTGGATTGCCTTACAGGCCAAGTTAAGTCTATATTAAACTCATCTGTTAATTTTCTAACCCACCACTAGATTTCTATTTGCTGTACAAATGAGAGTTCCTTAATTATTGTAAAATCAAAAGTGTTTGTGCAGAATACTGTCTTTTTAAGGTATAGGACAAGTACCCCGAGATCTTAATAAACATCAGTCTAAATGCACACGTACTCTCCCTTTCACTCTTCTGCCTCAAGATATCAAGCTACCTCACATAGCTAATGAAACAGGCACACTCCTTCATTCTTACCAGTAGAAGAAAGTGTAGTGCTGACTTCCCCTGAGTGCAGCCAGCATCAAACTCCGTTTAATCTCTATCTATTCTGGGTGTCTGTCTGCCCCTTTCCCCCTCCTGACTATCTCACTATGCAGGTGTATGAGAGGAGGAGAAATGCTGCCAACTCACATGACTTCATTGCATGTCTCATGATATTTGGTGGTATTTTTTTAAACCATCTTCTTCTGCAGTCATATTATTACATAGAATCTCAGCTTTCTTTAACCCTTCTCCCCAGGTTTCTAACACAGCATAGTTGCAGAGAAGAGTGTGAAAATGTGACCTGAGTAAACCGCAAAGGCTCAAAACTAAAAAGCAAATCAAGACCCCCCCCCCCCCGCCAACATAGTATATTTTTTTAATCTCATGATGTTTAAGCTACTCTTATTATTTTGGGAGAGGGGGTGCGGAGGGGGCTGACACTTTTTGAACACTTAGCATTGGCAATGGAGGAGACATCAAAGACCATCTCCCCTGGCCTCATATAGTCCTGGCAGGATCCTACAAGGAGTGAAGGATAAGAAAGAGACATGACTGACTGACTGGGTTATAAAGGAGATGAATGGCTGGGAGGGGCTGGGGAGCTCAATGAGTGAGAAGCATTAAGGAGCTATCCAGTATTGGGGACTGCAAGAGGGACAAAGACCTCCTATGTGCTATAGGGAACTTGGGGATCCTGAAGTGTGGCAGGGAAGGTGGAGGTCCAGAAAAGCAGAAAATAAGTTAATTACTATTTTACAGAAAGTTAGGGGAGCAAAACATTGACAAACACTTTATGCAAGAATTGTTTGATGTTAAGGATCACCAGGAGACAGGAGTCTGCCTGATGCAGCTGGGGATGGGGGCACAGCAACAGAGGGGAGAGCTGGCAGAGCTAGTTACACATTGGAGGTAGGGCCAAGGAGACCAGCATTCCTAGATCTAGGGAAGGGAATATATTACTTGGTTTTGTGCTGTGGTTTGGTTTGTGGATTCTATCTATCTGAACATATAGTATATATACATATATACACACACACACACACACACACATGCATGCACGCACAGAAATGTATCCTGTGTCTGACCGGAGATATTAGGGGGCTCTTGCAGGCATTGTGGTTTTGGAATCAAATTCCCTGCTGGCCTCTAAGTCTCAGTTGACTTAATGGAGTTACACTAGAAGAGAATATGGCCTTTGGTGCATATTCTAACAGCACTAGGTTATTATGTTCAGATCTGTCGCATCTTACGCGCATTTAACATGCATGATTTCAGCTTTACGAGGTCAGCAAAAACAAAAAGAAAAAAATAGAGAAAAATAACAATTTTAATACTGTACTTGTAGTGCGGGCGATTCCACTCGCCATTCAACTCAATGTAATTTTGTCTATACGCAGTTTTCCCTTTATACACTAACCGCAGAACGAAACCCTCGTGTAAGATGAGACTCGTCAGTACAGGCTATTTTAACACACATTCCACTTAAATACCAGATGGGTATTTACTCTTCTTTTTCTGTTTTAAAGAAGATTTGTTTTGTTTTTAAATGCTCTAAAATCTTCCAAAATACAGGGAATTATACATGATATTTTACATGTGTGAATGTTGGGGAGAAGGATCAGGACTCCCCTTTTATTTCCCCCCACCAACAGAGCCATATGGATACATGCAGATCCCTAGAGCCTCCTACTGGAGTTTCAGTGGCTATGGGCCTAGGCATAAGCATCTCTCAGGAGAAATTCAACTTAGTCCTACCTGATTATAATTATTTTTAGTTTATGTACCATGTACTGATGCTCATTTGAGATTTCTCATTAAAGTAAAGTTCATAGATGGGATCAATACAAATCTAATGATATCAAACAAGCCATTCTTTTCTTTAAACTGTGTGCCGTGACATTCAGCTTAACTAAAAATGAAGTCTTTGGCAATGGAAAGAATTACCATTTTAATTAAAATAGATTCTCCGTTAGCAAAATGAAGGGGTGAACCTTGAAAGGTTAGATTCCATTTGCAAAGGCTCAGATCTGATCTCCCAGGCTCAGATTAAGTAAGAATAGAAATAAACTTTGCACTGTACAAGCATGGCAATTTTCAGATAGGAAGTTGTTCCTAGCCCCTGACTAGTACACAACCTTAGTGAACTTATTTCCAAATCACTGTAGAGAAGTTTCTTTTAAGCTTTTTCATGAACTGTTGCTGTGTAGTGGTATAAGAAGAGCTCTTCTATTTACTGGGATCCTGAGAGAGGGTTGAAATCTTCCACATTCCCCATCCTCATTATTACGGCTCTAGAATAATCTGAGCAGAGACAGCGAAAGTCATAATCATGAATTTGGTGATAGAGATCACTGCATATTTTTATCAGGTAATGATGTTGGATGAGGGAGGGGATGTATTTTGAAGGTTACTTGATGTGAAAAGTGAACTGAGGTTTACACATTGCCTTACCAATAATGCATGTGCTGTGTGACCTCCCCCTACTAAAAATTTGCTCCACATTTTGTGAAACAATAATTTCAGGGGGTGTGTTAGTTCTGATGGGTTTCTAGTGCACATTTTACATACAAAAGAATCCCTTTCATTATTTTTTGTTACTTTCCACTCTTCAATATAATGAGGCAACACAGTTCGCAACTGAATTTAAACAGCTGAGAATGTATCTAACATTCCCCCTTCCCTTCACATTTTATAGTGTTTTGATTCTACTGCAGTGGTGTTGAATGATGATACAAAGGGCACAATGCGAAGTTTTCACTTCAGGAACTCCACTGTACTATGCTGTACATTAGATGCACTTCAGTTTTAATTATTTGATAAGGATAAAAAAATTCAAAAGCCCCTAAAGAATTGAGAAGCCAATTCTCATTGACTTTCAGTACAAAATCAGTGGGACTGAAGGTTTCTAAGTCACTTAGATTCCTTTGAAAATGTTACCCTATAATATTAATTATTACTTCATCAGTGGATAATGGTCTGTGAAGGGGAGGGTCTAATGTAGTTGATCGTTCTAGATCTATGTCCAAGTGCCCCATGTCAATACAGCTTTACACCTCTAAAAGAAACAGCAGCATATATAACAGCTGATATGGAACCTAGTACCATATTATTCCGGTCAAAAAAACTGTTGTGCAGGAAATTCTTTAATGTATCCCCATGTTCAAAGGGTCTCAAAGTTTTCTTAAGTAGGTTGGCTTGTTTCTAAATATAAAACTTTTTTGTTGGAAGTTTTTCTAGACCCTTTATAAGCTACAAACGGTGCAGTGGGAAAAGAAAGCTCTTCTGATCTAGTGGATATAAATGAAACATTTCTACCCCCTCCTAGGGAGATGAATGCGTGGTTACGATCAGTCGTATAAGATAGTTTAACCACTTTCTGGGGATATGACTGTGAGGCTTCTATAAGTTAGATGATACATTGGTGAGCACAATGTTGTATTTATATTCCCTGGGTCAAAAGAGCGGTCTTTCTACAATCACTCATATTCTGAACTCATCATCTATCATATTTTAAAAAAATGCCTCAAATTATTTAATAACTTCTGGGTTAGTGCCAGTAGCCAAGCAAACCAGGTGTATTAGTTCTGTGTGACAGAAATGTAGGTATCTCTAGCTGATCACTAAGCTGCTGTAATATATCATTTGCCTGAAGGATGCTGTTTTAATTTCTGAGAGTTAATAGGTAAAAAAATAAGTAAAATCAATTGGTTAATAGTGGGCTGCAGTTCAAATCTAGCCTGAGTATTTTATATAGTGGGTGAATATTTGTTTTTCTTAATTACCTTAGAATGGTATTTGAAATATGTGCAACATATAAAAGAAACATTTTATCCCTATTGTGCTTTATTTACTTCATTATTCCTCAGACAATGATGGTAATTATTTGAACCATGATACTAGTTTTACTGGTAATCTCTGAGGTGCTGATGCTTCACCAGATCTGATGAGGAATGAGATATAATCATATTTTAGAATATCTCATCTCAAGGTGATAACAGAATTGTGATGTACTAAAAGGGTTAAAATAGCCATTTGGATTATAAATATTTTTAACAGCCCTGCTTGTGCCTTTCCTCTTAACCTTATGTTATCTTTTCAAAGATTTACATTTGACAACTCATTTCCAATATAGATTTGTTTTTCAGTACACAGTCACATCATAAGTTTCCTGTGTACTGTGGTATTTTCAAAGACCATTCCAAAATTGTAGTTGGTCAGTGAAACCAACTCAGTTTTACTGAGTGGGATTTCACCAACTCAGACAAGCATGAATATATAATATTTTAAAACATACCTGCTCATATCAAATATATAAAAATCATAAGATATTATAGATCCATTTTTGAACATTATTTTCAATACTAGTATTAAGAAAGGATCATCTTTTTGATATATCTGTTTTACTAATAGCTTTTTTGTGTTCTACAAGTTCCAGTTTTAAACTCATACTATAACATTCTATAAGTATCCTCTTAATATTTTAAATGTCTGTTGACTAACTGATATGCCTGAACTGATATGTCTTAGTCCACCTCCCTATAGAGAATTATCCACATCACAAAAGCTAAGATTACAAGTTTCAGCAGTTGGCAGCCTTCCTGGTAATCTCAACGCAGAAAACAAGCAACATACGGATTTAAAGTTTAAAATATTCTCCCCCAATCACTAGTATTTTCTTTCTGTAATACTTTTTGCCAACCCACACCTAAAATTTTGCCTGCTACTTCCTTCATATTTTGATCAAATGCCAAACTCTCAGGGAATATAATAAGCAAATTATTTTTACGCATGCAACACAAGAGTGAATAAAGAGGAAAATCCTGGATGGAACTGGAATGAAAATGAAAAAGAACAAAAAAATCAAGCTCAGCGCCTCAGGATTCAGGTCTGTTTTCTAACCAAATCATAAAAGAAAAATATCAGCCCACAATGTAAACTTACCATGACAATAAAATTAAATGTGGTATGGACACTTGATTGTCAAGGAACAAAATAGCCTTGACCAATGGTGACTCTTCATCACTTAAAGAATTAAGGGTTTGGGAAATGCAATCTCTCAGGTTGGAAAGACGACATAAGTCAGCATCTTTTGAAATCTTTAAGACCAGGAAGCAGTCCAGATATTCTTCATCCCCAAGACAGAGTGTTATGCTGCAGCTCAAGAAATCCTCAATAGCCCAGAACTGTTTATTTTCCTGCTTTCTGAATACTTGCAATATTCTATAGGCGAGACTGTGCCAGTTTGTTAGAGAAAGGAACCGTTTTGTTTAAACGCTCTCAAGAAAAGGAGCTATTTTGTTCACTATACATTTGCCAGATTAGGGCTTGCTTTTACGGTGCATGAGTCCACAACAGAGATGTGTAAATGTCAGTGCACACTAATGTGCAGTGCATTAACAGGCCGATGTGAACCCTGCTGATGCACATACCAAAAGTTCCCTAGTGCAGATTAATACAGAACTGTTTGAAATGGGACTAGTTAGTATGTGACATGATAGCAGACACTAGAATTTACACTCATCTGGTGCAGACTAATGCACTGTGTAGGCAAGCCCTTATTGTAGTTTGGAACATGTAATTTCTGGTGTCCCAAATGGTAAGGTCCCGAAGTAGTAACAATCCCCATGCACATAGTTTCAGAAATGGAATCTCTATACCATACCAGCCATACAGCCTCACCACTCATTGTGGAAGAAAATGAGAAACTATGGCTGGTGAGATCATAGAAATGTAGGCAGGGAATGGAGCTCAAGAAATTACCCACTTTATCCCCCTGCATTGAGATAGGATCAAATATACCTAGAACATCTCTGACCAGTGTTTTTCAACCTGTTCTTAAAAACCTCCAGGAATAGAGATTTCACAATCTCCCCTGGTAAACTATTCCAGTGCTTACCTAACCTATAGTTCGAAAGGTTTCCCTAATATTTACCCTAAATTTTCCTTGCTTCAATTTAAGCCAATACTTCTTGTCCTACCTTCACTGGACCTGGTGAACAATTCATCACCATCTTCTTTGTAACAACACTTAACACATTTGAAAACTGAAGGTCCCTGCTTAATCTTGAGGAGAAAAAACAAGAATTAATGTACTCAGATTTTTTATCCTATCCACAAAGGTCAGGTTTTCTAAACGTTTTATTGCTCTCATCTGAACTCTCTCCAATTCATGACATCTTTCTTAAATTGTGGTGCCCAAAACTGGACACAATACTCCAGCTGAAGCCTTACAATTACCACTCATGTCTTACATACAATATTGCTGTTAATTACCCAGAATTATATTAGCCTTTTCACAACTGCATCATAGTATTGGCTCATGTTCAATTTGTGATCCAGTATGACACCAAATCCTTTTCAGCACTACTGCTGCCTAGCCAGTTATTACCCATTTTATATTTAAATGTTGATTTTTGATTCATAAGCATAGGACTTTGCACTTGTTTTTACTAATTTTTTTCTTCTTGATTTCAGACCAATCTTCCACTTTATCAAAGTAATTTTGAATTCTAATGCTGTCCTCCAAAGTTCTTGAAATACTTCCCAGCTTGGTGTCACCCACAAATTTTATAAGCACACTCCCCACTTTATTATCCAAGCCTTTAATAAAACTATTAAGTTTTATTAAACCACCCTAAATATGTTATGCCAGTTTGACAGTGAACCATTTATAACTACAGTTTGGGTATGTTTCTTCAACCTGTTGTGCACTCACCTAACAGTAATTTCATCTAGGTCATGTTTTGCTCATTTACTTATGAGAATGTCATGTGGGACTGTGTCAAAAGCCTTACTAATAGCAAGATCTATCAAGTCTACTACTTGCTCCCTATCCATTAGGCCAGAAACATTGTCAACGATGGAAATTAGGTTGGTTTGGCATGATTTATTCTAGAAAAATATTCATTGGCTATTATGTATCACCCTATTGTTCTTTAGGTGCTTACAGATTGATAATTTTTTTCAGTATCTCCAGGTCCTCCTTGTTCCCCATTTTTAAAGGTAAGCACTATGTTTACCCTTCTCCAGTACTCTGGGACCTCACCTGTCTTCCATGAGTTCTCAAAGATAATTGTTAATGTTTCCTAGACTGCTTCAGCTAGTTCCTTAAATTCCTAGGGTGAATTTTGTCAGGCCCTAATGACCTGAAGACATCAAACTTATCTAAATAGTATATAACCTATTATTTCCCTTTTCTGGCTTGTGTTTCTTCTCTGGCTTCTTCTTTTGTTAATATTAATTGTGTTAAACTTCAGGTCATAATTAACCTTTTTAGTGATGATTGAAGCAAAATAGGCTTTAAACATCTGACCTTTCTTACTATCATCAGTTATTAGCACTCCTTGCCTTCTAATTAGTAGACTTACACTTTCCTTTGTCTTTCTCTTGCTCCTACTGTATTTATAGAATCTCTTCTTATTGCCTTTTATGTCCCTTGCTGCTAAATGTAACTCATTTTGTGTCTTAGCCTTTTGTACTCATTTTTATTAATTTGTCCATGTTTCCACTTTTTGTAGGATTCCTTTTTGATTTTCAAGCCATTGAAGAGCTCCTGATGAAGCAATAGTGAGCTCTTGCTATTCTTCCTATCTTTCCTTGCATAGGGATAATTTACCATTGTGACTTTAATATTGCCTTTTTGAGAAACTGCCAGTGCTCCTGAACTTCTTTTTCCCTTAGATTGTCTTCTCAAAGGGCCTTACGTACAAGTCCTCTGAGTTTGTTATAGTCTGCTTTTTTGAAGTCCATTGCCCTTAATCTGCTGCTGTCACTCCTTCCTTTCCTCAGAATCATGAAAGATATCATTTCATGATCACTTTCACCCAAGTTGCCTTCCACCTTGAAATTTGCAACCAATTCCTCTTTAAGAAACCCAGGTGCTAGAGCAGAAGCAACAAATTGTATCACACTGGTACTAGATTCTGCTGCTACTCCCAAAAAGAGTGGATGCTTTGTTACTGCCTGCCCAGTTACCTGACTGGCCACCCAAAGTCTAAAAGGAAGTGCAGAGTCTAGACTGCAATGCTGAGGCCTGGAATTCCAGTTCAGTACCGAGAGCATACCATAAGCTCCTTTAGGACCACGCCCATTGGTGGTGACTATTTACAAGTGTAGGGTATTGGGCCCTTTGAGAAAACTTAGTTTTCATTGTATGTTAGTTGTTATAGTCTTTGGTATACTAGGTGTTAAGAGACCAGAATGTAACCTTATATCCCAAATCAGCCAATATAGAGGCCTCAGAACTGCTCAAGGTTTTTGTTCACATTGTATCAGTCTGAAAAGAGTACCAACTTTATCCAAATAGAAGGTTTGCTTTCTATGGAAAATAAAAATCATTTCAGACCTGCTAATGCAGAACATAGACTCATAGATTTTAAGGCTAGAAAGGACCATCATGATCATCTAGTCTGACCTGCTGCATGTTGCAGGTCTAAGAACCTCACGCACCCACTCCTGTAATAGTAACTCTGGCTGAGTTACTGAAGTTCTTAAATCATTAAAGACTTCATGTTACATCCATCATTTACACTAGTTTAAATCTCCAAGTGACTCATCCCCCCTGCTGCAGAACCTCCCCTCACCCCACCCTCAAAAATAAAAATAATAAAAAAAAACCCCACAACCTAGGGTCTCCACCAATCTGACCCAGGGAAAATTCCTTCCTCATCCCATATATGGTGCTCAGTTGAACCCTAAGCATTTAGGCCAGACCCAACAGCCAGACCTCAGGAAAGAATTCTATGTAGTAACTCAGATCATGATGATTAAGAATATAGTGAGGAAGTTTACCCATAGTGGGACAAACTAAAGTCCTCATGCCTTGGCAGCAGAAGTTCCAGCAGGACATAATGGAGTCCCTAAGAATTAAATCTTCTCACTAAATGGCAAAGACTTTACTAAAAGTCTGAAAGGTACAGGACATGGATTATGAAGTTTATTAGACTGGCAAGAGGAATGAAATACAATTTTATTAGTTTCTACACAAATAATTTGCACCTCAGACCCCAGACACCAGGTGGGTCAAGGGACCATCAACCCCCTACAGACCAAGGTGGATGCTATCCGAAAGTGGCCTGTCCCAAAGTCAAAAAAACAGGTCCAATCCTTCTTAGGCTTGGCCGGGTATTACAGGCGATTTGTACCACACTACAGCCAAATCGCTGCACCACTGACCGACTTGACCAAAAAGCCCCAGCCAACTACAGTTAAATGGACTGATGAGTGTCAGGAAGCCTTTACCCAACTTAAGGCGACACTCACGTCTGACCCTGTGCTACGGGCCCCAGACTTTGACAAACCATTCCTAGTAACCACCGATGCATCTGAGCGTGGTATAGGAGCAGTTCTTATGCAGGAAGGACCGGATCAG
>NC_133773.1:88796006-88858228 GCF_003597395.2 Chelonoidis abingdonii
TAAAAGTTTTGTTTTTTAAGACCTGTTTGATTTTTTCTCCTGGTTAAGGCTCAAAGGAACTGAGTCTGTATTTACCAGGGAAGTGGTGGGAGATAGGGAGAAAAAAAGGGAGGGAAAAAAGGGGGAATCCCTTTGTTTAGATTCACGGAGCCTGAATCTGTATTTCCTCTGGGTGAGGTGAAAAGCCTCTGTTTTTAAGATTCAAGGAGTTGAATCCCAGTGATCTTCTAGGGTAACCTAGGGAGGGAAAGAGTTTATTTTCCTTGAATTAAGATCTAGGGGGTCTGGGTCTTGGGGGTCCCCAGGGAAGGTTTTGGGGAGACCAGAGTTTATCAGGCACTCAGAGTCCTGATTGGTGGCAGCGTTATCAGATCTAAGCTGGTAATTAAGCTTAGAGGATTTCATGCTAGTACCTCATTTTTGGACTCTAAGGTTCAGATTGAGGAAAGTATACTATGACAGCTTCATTCTACCTCAAATGATTTTTGATTTACTGAAAACATCTGGAAATTCTGGATACAGGTTGACTACGTTTCTTTTTGAATTTTTGGTCAAGCCACTCACTGAAAAACACTGGTTATTTTCACAATTCTAGAGAATAAGAAATGCACCACCCTGGAAGAGCTGACTTTATGTGCATCATTCTACCTAATGCAGAAGCCTCTTCATTCTATTTTGAGAGTACCCCACATCAGGCACTAGTCAGGGAGTCTAAGGGCCTCACCTGCCTGAATGCAAGGATTGCACTGTGCCCAACTCTTGCATTGGGTACAATGTAGAAGAGGATACTTGCACTTCCAATTTTCCCACCCTACTTAAAAGATCTCCGCCAAGTACATTCTTGCATACAACATTGTGTATGCGTGTGTGTGTGGTTTTTTTTACTAGATGATTTTGCATAATAACTTGGGAAACTGTATGTGTATATTTGTATATATTTATTTACTATGGTATTTTATTGTTTGTCTGGATTTTTAGCATACACATATAAAAGGGAGGATTTTTTTCCTGCTCAGAAAAATCAATATACCTTGCTGTCTGGATAAGAGTTGAGGGCATACTTTATCCTGAGACCAATTTTACTTGAATATATTTTATGTTATTTAGATTTGGAGTGGAATTTTGCAACTAACTACAACACCTTCTGGATCTTGAGTTGGAATCTGCTGCCATTGAATTGAATGGGAGTTTTTACAATTCATTTTGAGTAGGATCCACTTCTTTTCTATTACAAATAAAGAGCATATCATGGTATTGGAGGGGCATATTCATCCATGTTAATAAGCACATTAAACATATGTAAGCTTTACAATTTAAAAGTAGATGGAGGAGTTTATAAATACCGTATAATGCATGTGTGCACACACAAATATATAGAATGTATATTAGAGATACAATCGCACAAGGCTATTGAAAAAAAAGCACTGCTACATCTTTTTGACCTTCCTTGCATATTTTCCAAATTTGTTTTGCTCAATTAACAAGAGAAAAGTTATAATAATTTGAAATCTTTGTGAAAAATAATGTTTTAAAACTCAAAAGGAGACTTTCCCAGGAGCCAGACTAAATATTGTGAAGAATTTAGCTACAGGGCAAATGTTTCCTATTTTCAATTTTTACAGCTCATACTTCTCCCAGGATGTTCTTAATGCACTAATTTATAATCCAAATGATCTTTCTTACTGGATGGTTTTACCCAAGACGTGCTTCTAAAATCTGTGAGGTCACAGAAGCAATCTTGTCAGAAGTAAAACTTGCCCAGAATTTTCAATTACTATTATTGAGCTCACTGCACCATGGCAACTTTCTCAAGAATTTGTGGTTGTCATATTTAAGTCACCCTCTCCACTCCCATACAGTTCAAGTTATAATATGGTTTGGGCTGATATTTAGCCTCAGAATAATACAGCTCCATTATAAATTGAATATCTGAAGCAATTTCATATTCTTCATATTTTAAAATTGATGGATTAAGAAGCAGCAAATACTGATATATAAAAATCTCAGGTTATGGGGAGATCCAAAGGCACATCAGCTCCCCACTGAATAATAGAGCAAGAGCCAAATGGTAGTGAGAGCTTTTCAATGCATATTCAGACACCTTCACCAGGAGGGGTTTAAATAAGGAAACCCAGAAATAGTGGGAGCCATTCATGAAGAGGAAGCTTTGGGAAGAAGAGAGCAAGGACACAAAAGCAGGGTAAGGGAGAAAGACCAACCATCATGTAACAGATACCCTGCTTGCCTACCTCCCTTCCTGGACCCAGATGTTCCCCAAGCACTCACCAGGGAAGGGGGAGGGGTATAAAGTGAAGGCATTTCATTTTCAGATGTTTGTTTGTATGATCTGTACAGGACTGTCCTTTTCATGATTAAGTATAAAGAGCATGAAGGTGTTAGACTGTGCAAAGTTGTGTATATATGTTTAGTGCTTCACAGCTACTGTGTGCTCCTGAAAGAGTTAAACCACAAACCAGAAACTTCACCCTTTTGGGGTGGAGTTCTGGGAAACAAAGGTATATTGGGGATCAGCAGTGGTGCTGGGGCTTAAGGCAGGTGGCCTGAGAAGCCTCATTTCTGACAAGGGATAACAGACTGAGAATGAGTGCCCATGAAATGTGCCAAAGAAGCCAAGGAAAGAGCCAGTGTTGCAGCCTGCCAAGGCTCTAGAAACTTAATACATCCCAGGGATTCCAGGGCACAGAAGCTTGGAGTCCCCTCACAGCAGCCCTAGTGGCTGGTCATCAGGGAGAGATTACTAGGATCTGTGATGCTATGTATGTTTTTTTATGAAAATCTGACTACTTCATCTAGGTACCTAGATGGGTGTAAGTGCTGATTTCTTTTGAAAATATGACTGAGCTTAGCTTCAGCTATCCTGGAAATAGCATTCAGGAAAGTGAGCCACGGATAAGTTTTTGGGAGAGAATTGTCTGTAAAATAGCTGATCTTTTACTCAGTTGCTTCACCCACATTCACATTAGTATTGGGATAAGAGGAGAGGTCTCATGTACGAATGATTCTTGTGATTAGTGACTAACACTTGCAAGCCAAGAGCATGTCTTCTCAGCATCTCAGAACAATCACAGCATTCAATCATTTGGGACGGGGAGGATAGCGTGGCCCCTGTGGGTGACAGGGAAGTGTAACACAAACACATTCAGAGTGATGATAAAGTGTGAGCTTTTTCATCCTGTTTTGGCTCCTGAGAAAGAGTCTAGGTAAGTTCATAGCTACAAGAAATATGAAGTGCCCTCAGGCACTGGAGATACCAAGAGTCTCTCTCTCACTCATACACACAAAATACAGCAGAACATTATTTTTAAAAATCTCTTTTCTGCCTTTTTTTTTCCCTGGACTCACCTCTTTGACTCTGGAGAGAAACCAAACTGCAGTTTTCTGGAATTAACTGTTTAGGAGAGATTCCACACAGTGGTCTAGTAGTTAGGTGTCTGTGGACAGCAGGACATTGTTCTAAAAATATTTCTCTACTATTTTAGCTTTACTTTCTGTGCAAAGCAAACAATGAGAAGACGAATTTCCTCCCTGAAAAATACAAACTATGCATGTTTAAATAGCTATCAGAAACATATGCATCTATGAATCCAATTTAAGAATGCTGGACCACAGAGGTGTCTTTTGGAAACATTAAAATATAATAATTTGACAAATCTTGTGTGTTTTCATTTTGATATTTAGTAGACAAAAAAGTGCCTGTTCTAAATTTCCAAAAGTAATTTCAAATGTGAAAATACAGTTCTAATTAATGAGGTGTGAACTTTTGTTTTCAAATAGTCTAAATTGTTCCAAATCATAAAAAGTAAAATATTTAAAAATTAACTTAATTACTTGAGTCTCAAAAAGATAAGTTACATCCCTTAAGTAGCTCGTCTGTAATTTTGTGGCTATATACCATACAGTCATACATCATACAGTCTAGAACCAATCAACCCTCAGTGATCATCCTGTGATACAATGCTAGTATTTGAAGGAGTGGCAGAATTCTGGGAAAGTTTATGACTCTTCATGTTTAAAAAATTTCCATTTGCACACCCAACCCCCAACAAAATCAACATATGTAGCAGCATTAAAAACCAAATCTTGTACCCTTCCAAAAAAATTGAGTAAATGAGCTTGCTGTAAGGGATCTCCATGAGGGTTGAGAAGTTAGATATGTGAGGAGAGAAAGCATTCAGCTCGTTTTGAGTGTACGAAGCTTTCTGGAAACATATAGTTAACATGGAGCATAGGAACACAGGATTTAATTGTCTCTTTTGGGTACATACTACCCCTCTAACCTCAACAACCTAATCTGTCTTTCCCATACATTTATATTTATAATATCAGGTATTACATTATTGTGTCATCATTTTATTATGTTTCAATAATGCCTGTTATATCACATTCCTTTTCTATTGACAGATTTTGCAGTTCAATTAGTTTTGCTTTTAAACTTCTTAACCATGTGCCTAATTTTATTACATTATTTACTTTGAGACTCATTTCATTTAGAAAATGAGAGCATCTGCTGCTACATTATAAAGGACAAACTTTTAATTGCAGAAGAGATATAAATCCCCAATATTTAGAGCCAATCACTAACTAGCAGAAGCAGATTCTTCCAAAGCTCTTCCACTGGCATTTGACCCTTCCTCTGAAGCATCTGGCAGTGGTCTCTGACTACAAGGACACTGTTCCAGATGGTCTGATCAGGTTCTTTGTTCCTAATTTATGTTTTTGATAGGAAACCAGATAATATCTGACCACGTTTTGTACTTTGAGATTCTTCTGAGACCAAAAATTAAAAGTAAGTCTCATGCAAACAAACTGAAAAGACTGCCACAAACCTCTGAAACAAAGTTATGCAGTTCCAGTTTATAAAAACTGAGTGAGATGTCTTGTTGTCATACTACATTGTCTTAAGTTATTGTACTATGGCATGACATGATCTTTATTCCTTTAGAAAATACAATTATTATTTAATATAATATTAATTTTTCTAAAATACATTCATAAGGGACCTGAAATAAGGCACCAGAGTCAAAGTATAATTATTATCTCAGCAAGAAAGTTTCATAGACTCATCCTGTTTACTAGTCCACACTTGTTTTGTAACTTTAGACTTACTGAATGTAAACACATCAATTTAAATTTCAAACAATTATTTTCATAAAACCACTTAAAAGTAAACTATATTGACTAGAGTACATGTAAATATTATGTAGAATGACATTTCTGATATTGATTTTCACAAAGAAAACTGAAAAAGAAGCCCCTGTAGCATTTCTAATTTGCATAAAAAGATATTTTTAGCCAATTTCCAGTATTGCAAATAAGTAAATGTGAGCACTATTCTACCATTTATTTTTTAGATCATCCATGGTGTTCTACACTGTTAAAATCAATATTCGCTTTTCTTCATTTATAAGCTGATTTAATAAATAAGTATAACTGATATACAATCTATAAATATGCTTTTAACCAGTATTGAACTAAACATAATGCATAAATGTAGTGTAGCCTTCCAGCTACACTATAGTTCTAAATTATTCTGGTATATAAAGGAGGATGATCTTTTCCCCATTAAAACAAGCATACCTCATGGCTGGATTGTGAGAAAATGAAAAATAAGACTTCTATGTGCAATATATCTATATGTCTGTGTTTCCCTGCTGAGCTATCTGCAGAGCATAGCCAGTTGATAGACTCAAAATGAGGAAAATAACTGAGAAAAATACAAATCAGTTTAAATGTCATTTGTTTTTATAGCATCCTCATTAGATCACCTCAACTTTCACATTTTCTTTCCCCTCTTTTGTACTCTATCCAGCATGTAGAATATCAACGAGAAAAAATGCCTGGTGTGACAATGAGTCACTTATTTGCTCATTAAATTGTGACCATTGGACCTACCTTTGTTTGGAGTGAGGTGAGCGCTGATCTGACCCAAGGTGCTTGAGATGCTGTAATCATCCTGGCCTATACAAATGCAAGAGTGGCTGTCATGGCTACAAGGTGACCTGAGCCTCAGATCCATTTTAGTCCCTCAAGTAGATCCCTTAGATGGCAGTCCTGTCTTCCTACACTTGGCTCTGGGTATCCTATGGTATAAGGACCTTCATCCCCCTAGTTTCCCAACCACATTAACACAAGTCCAACTGCATTTGGCACTCATAATCCTTTTCATTCTGGGGCCCTGTGACCAGTCAGCTCTTTAAAGCTACTCAAAATCAGCATTATTTATTCATTGCCCCAAAAGGTACAAAGCATGTAGAGCAAAGGATTTAAAAAAAAAATTAAAAAGGAGGCCTATACGCAGGGGCTTACTTATTCCTCAAGCTTTCCTTTCCAGCTTCTGTAAATTTCCCATCAGTTCAGCTAATCCTCATCTCTGTCTTGGAGAAACACTCTCTTGCTCGAAGAATGCTCTCTGTCTGTGTTCCCTTGTCAGTTTGCACTCATACCCCCTGAGCAGCTTCTGGCCAATAGTCAACCCCACCACCTTTTCTAGGCCCAGAGACATCTAATGTTTTAGTGTTCCCTTCGGTATACCTTCACTTGGCAAAACAGCTATGTCAATGGGATTGGGGACCAGGAGTCGCACCACTCCACAGCACAATGGGATTGTAAAGTCTTAATCAACCAGCTGTGGAATAAAATCATCTACCTACTTGTCCTGACTGCCTCAACATGCATGGTGAACTGAGGATGGGAAGGGGCATACCTTGAGTGCACTGAGGGAGTAGCCTGAGGATCTTGGGAATTTAAGTAATAATACAACATTTACCCCTCTGCAGCAAGAGCAGCAACAAGACCCCAAAATTGGGACCATAATGTTCCAGAAAGTCACTCAGTACACAGTGCTCCTGTGTGCACATCATAATGTGGCTAAGTGCTAAGAACATTTCTTAAACTATTTGACTTCCAAAGTTTTATCCTTCTTTATTTTGTTTAAAATAAAGTTATAAATTAGTTTAATGTTATAGAGGAGCAACAAAAGCTTGCTTCCCATAAATTCAGAAAACATTTATTACCATTCATTAGTATGCAACATTTGGTATGCCTGTGTTTTAGGACAAACAATAAGAAACTGACATTCAAACTCCTTAATATATTGCCATAAATGGTGAAGTCAACAGGAACTGCAGGTGATCAGCACTTAATGAACTCAGATCCATAAGCCTTCTCAAGCTGGACATCCATAAGCCAAGGCTCTCAAAATTAGTCGAAGTTTTGGGAATACATGGCTAAGTAAAATGCATAAGGCTACTGGAAGTCAGATATGGTACTAGAGTAGGTGCTCCCAGTGCTTAGGCTACCACATGCTCTCTCTACCTCGCTCAAAAAAAAAAAAATTTAAAAAAAAAGGCAAACACAATAGGGTTTTATAAGTTTAAGGTATTACATGTAAACTAGGGGCAGAATTATTTTAGGGGTAAATTTAGCCAGTCATCTATATAATGAAAAAGTATAATTGGTTTTACCCTCATATAACCTAAAGGTAAATGAGCAAATTTTAATCAATATCTCCTAAAAACTCACCACCTTAAACCAAAATGGAAAAATTAAGAATGAAGGGGTTATAATGAAAGGCCTAATGAAATGCTAGACGTGGTTACTGTTAAGTAAATATTGTAATTCACCTTTGTGCATATGATCACTTACTATTTCTTTTGTTTCATCAGATAAAATCCTGGCTGCACATCTGTGCAGAGAGAACATCCACAAGGTTTTCCTGTTCACAGGTTTGGGGAGAGTATATTCAGCTTCATTATAGCTTAAATGTTTCATTGACTTTTTGTTTCAGACTATTCAGCACATGATGCTCAAACACAAGATTTTTCTTTTTCAATGATTCTCCAATATTGATTTCGTTCACTTCCCTATTTTCCAATATGAATGTGTTATAAATCTCCTTGGCTTGTTGTCCACAGCACTGTAGTGTGACGGGCTGCAGTGTTCTGCTTTAGTGTATATCACAGTTGCACTTATAAATATTTTCAGCTGGTAGGACCACCACATTTACCAGTTTTCTGATTTTCACTTTATTGCTGAGAAAGGTAAATTGAACCCATTTCCTGGAAATACCCTTAATCATGCTTCTGCATGCCATTATGCAAACACAGAAACCCCTGGTTAATCAGCAATCTTTATTCCATCTTCTTTTGTGTTCCTCATGTCACTGGCAGTATTATGTGATAAAAGCCTATCCCTACTCTTGCAGAAGTGTATATCTATATTCTTTAATATAAGGGGAAAACATGAGTTAAAGATTTCCATGATGATCTTAAAATATCAATAAGGATATTTTATTGTCTCCTCTCGAAAGATACTAGAGGGTAATTTTTACCTTTCTAAGATAAAACTCATCATAGTGCGACAGCCTCTTGCCTCATTACTGGGTGCCTCCCTCCACTATGAAGGAGCTAGAGTGGAAGGATTGAGCCAGTGGAGAGCACTGTGTTAGCTAGTTTAACATACATTGGGCACTGAGGACCATTACACCATCCTCTTTAGCATGGAGGAGCCATAATTCCTGGAATACATTTCTATGATTCTACGCTGAGAATAGAGAAGAACATCTTGACTGAGAACTAGGGGCTGAATATGAGCAATAGCAGCAGTTTGGAGGCCAGAGATTAGGAGCTGGCTCTGAGGAGAAAGCTCAGCAACAGCTCCCTGAGATCGGGGAATAAAAGTTGAGAGCCATATAGGATGCCAGCCTGTTGCCAGCAAGGAGTCTGCAGCTGCAGACAGCAGAGCAACATCCGACATGGGATAACTACATCGGTGAATGCACCCCTTTGTGACTACAGGCAGAAGAACTGAGTTGTGGCTGGTGTGGCCCACAGGCCACGTTGCTCTATGCCCCTTTGGGAGAGGGAAAAAGAGGAAGGAGTAGGCCAGGCACTGGGCTGCACAGGGTATGATTACCTTTATACCCCTGTACTAGACAACCTCTGGGTACCGAGTTAGGAATGCTTTGGTTGAGCTTTTGTTGTAACCGGTGAAGGCCTTTTGCTTGGGAATTTGCATCCTTTATTTTCTGGCAGCCCTAGTAAAATAATGCTTTGTTACTTACTCAATATGAGTATTAATGGGGAGCTTTCCACTAGAGCCTAGTGCTTTGAGCACCTACCGCACTTGCTTCCAAGCTCCTATGTGTCAGAGTTTCTCAGACAAATGTTTACAGTAGATTTGCAGTATATTGAAGTGTGCTGTTTGTTCTGAGACTAGAGAGTGCATGAAGCAGAAAACTCCAGTGTGCAAAAATCAGAAGGTTAATTTAAAGAAGAGTGTTTGGGCTCTAGGGTGGATTAGGTAGTCCACTGAGGTCTCCATATTTCTGACCCAAATTTTGCAGTGAAGGAAAAAAGGCTCAGTATGCTTCCTATTGATTTTATTAAACATAGCAAGCAAAAAAAAAATCCCTTATCAAACCAATTAAGGGTTAATCAAAATAATGTCAGTTAAACAAGTTGCACCAATATTGGTGTTTAAATTTAGTTAAATCATTAAATTAACATATCAGATAATCACTTCAGAATCCCAAAGCAGGGAGTTCAAGGAGGTAGCAGTCAATTTAGTTAAAAACCAGCAAGGAACTTTTATTCACAGCAGTGACACAATCCTAGCTGAACAAATATTTTTGGATAGCAGCCAAATGGCTTATGTCTATACTAGGATCTTTAAAAAGCCAGTTGAGGGTTGAGAGGTACCTCACTACCACTTGCCCTTAGCATGAGGAAATCATGTCTGTGCCTGCTTCAGGTCAGCTTCCCAAATCCTCCAGCCACGGACAACACAAGTACTTCCAGCTAGGCCTTTCCAGACCACTATCACTCTACAGGTTTGCTACTGGCACCTTCTAACCCTCAAGTCCTCCATTCCCCGAAGCATCCATCTCTTGGTCCACTGGACACTCCAAATATTCACTGCTTCCAAAGAAGCAATAAACCAAAGCTTACCAGTTTCACTTCAGATCAAGGTTCTACCTAGCACACAGCACTGAGATTTGTTTGTAATAAAATCAAGTACAAGTTGAACAAAAGCACAGGCTTTTATGTTTCTGTTGCAGTTAATGGAAGTTTTACAATTGACATAAGTGGAATGAAGATTTGGCCCCGAGGAAAGAGAGATTCTCTCATTAGGGTATTCCAGCGTTAGGTTTTAGGACTTTTTGTTTGTGATATTGTAATAGCCTGGCACCCACCTCTCAAAAGCACCCCTTCTAGTTGACTGTGTCTGCTGTTTTAAACACTCCCAGCTCTGGTAGTGGGCCATACCCACAGGGCTTCCTCCCTGGAGGCAATGGCTTCACCCTTTCTGTAACCTTCTGGCCTCAACTGGACCAGTAGGTAGCTCAGATCCCCTTCTGGTGGTTTATCACTGTCCAGGTCCACCCACAACTTCAGGTCTCAACCCAGGGACCCTAAGAATAGCTGCCACTCACCACTATGTCCCTTTAACAAAACTGCTTTCAGTTCCGTGGGCCACTTTCCTGCAGCAACAGCCATCACCAAAAACTTCACTCTTACCTAGGGTGACCAGATGTGCCAATTTTATAGGGACAGTCCCAATTTTTGGGTCTTTTTCTTATATAGGCTTCTATTACCCACCCATCCCCTACCCCCGTCCCAATTTTTCACACTTGCTGTCCGGTCATCCTACCTTTCCCTCAGGACTCTCTTAGGATATGTCTAGACTACCGAGTGGATCGGTGGGTAGTGATCGATCTATCGGGGATTGATTTATTGTGTCTAGTGTAGATGCAATAAAATCGATCCCCAATCACTCTGTCGTTGACTCCGGAACTCCACCGCGGCAAGAGGCGGAAGCAGAGTTGACAGGGGAGCGGCAGCGGTCGACTCATTGCCATCCTCACAGCCAGGTAAATCGACTTAAGGCCTGGTCTACACTACGACTTTAGGTCGAATTTAGCAGCATTACCTCGATTTAAGCCTGGACCCATCCACACAACGAAGTTCTTTTTTTTTTTTTTTTTACTTCAAAGGCTCTTCAAATCAATTCCTTTACTCCACCTCCAATGAGGGGATTAGTGCTGAAATCTGCCTTGGGATAATGTGGACGCAATTTGTTGGTATTAGCCTCTGGGAGCTAGCCCAATGTGCGCCATTGTGACTGCTCTGGACAGCGCTCTCAACTCAGATGCACTGGCCAGGTAGACAGGAAAAGGCCCATGAACTTTTGAATTTCATTTCCTTTTTGGCTAGTGTGTTTACAGAGCTCATGCCGAGCTCATCAGCATGATGTGCACATTGCCGGGGCACATTGCCCGGCCAGTACTTTGTGAGAAGTCTATGACCATGTCCCTCTTGTCACCGTGCTGCCATCACCTCCTCACCTCATTTTGCATGAAACAATTGTCTGCCATTGTTCTGACGGAGGGAGGGGCGACTGACAACATGGCTTACAGGGAATTAAAATCAATAAAAAGGGTGGCTTTTCATCAAGGAGAAATACTAACAACTGTCACACAGAATGGCTCCCTCAAGGACTGAGCTCAAAACCCTGGGTTTAGCAAGATGCTGATTTCACAAAACAAATCAGGTGAATTTCTTGTTTTGATCTACTTCATCTATCTTTTACATCTTAGGCTGGCAGCAGATGGTTCAGTATGACTGCTAGTCATCGTCATCTCCTGGGTGCTCAGCAGAAGATGGGAATGACCTGGCTGAGTCATTCCCATGTCTGCTCAGGTGCCCCTGACCGATCTCACCGAGGTCGGCTAAAAGAGCACCCAAGAATATGACGATGATGGCTACCAATCGTAATGCACCGTCTGCTGCCAAAAGACAATGAGCTGCTGCTGTGTAGCAATGCAGTCCCACATCTGCCAGCACCCAGGAGATGTACAGTGATGGTTAGCTGAGCAGGCTCCATGCTTGCTGTGATATGGCATCTGCTTAGGTAACCCAGGAAAAAAAGGCATGAAACAATTGTCTGCTGTTGCTTTCACAGAGGGAGGGTGTCATAAACAGATGGTTAAGAGTTAATGTCTCTTTTTCCTGTAAAGGGTTAACTAGCAGTAAACCTGGAACACCTGACCAGAGGACCAATCAGGAGACAAGATACTTTCAAATCTCGGTGGAGGGAAGCCTTTGTTTGTGCTTTCTGGGTTTTGCTCTGTTCTCTCGGGGTTCTGAGAGGGACCAGACATGTAAGCAGATTTCTCCAATCTTTCTGAAAAAGCCTCTTCTGTTCAATTTAGTAAGTACCAGTTAGAAAGGCGGTTTAGTCTTTTTGTTTGTTTTCATTATTTGCAAATGTGTATTTTGCTGGAGGGATTGTATCTCTGTTGCAACTTGTATTTGTGCTGGGGGGGAGGATTCTCTCTGGTGTCTATAAGCTGAAAGACCCTGTAACATTTTCCATCTTGATTTTACAGAGACAATTTTTACTTTTTTCTTTCTTTTATTAAAGTTTTCCTTTTTAAGAATCTGATTGTTTTTTTATTCTTGTGAGAGACCCAAGGGGAGGGAGTCTGCACTCACCAGGGAATTTGTGGGAGAAAGAAAAAGCCTGATTTCTTTCTGTGTTAGGATTACTGTCTCTCTCAGGGAGAGTCTGGGAGGGGAAGAGAAGCGGGGGAAGGTGAATTTCCTCTCTGTTTTAAGATTCAAGGAGTTGAATCACAGTGTTCCCCAGGGAGGGGAGAATCTGCGAGGAAGAAAGGAGGGGAATGGTTTATTTCCCTTTGTTTTGAGATCCAAGGGGTTTGGGTTTTGGGGTCCCCAGGGAAGGGTTTGGAGGCCAGAAAGTGCCCCAAAACACTATTTTTGGGTGGTGGCAGCTCTACCATTTCTAAGCTAGTAATTAAGCTTAGGGAGATTCATGCAAGTACCCCATCTTTTGGACGCTAAAGTTCAGAGTGGGGGTTCATACCTTGACAGAGGGAGGGAAGGAGAGGGAGGCCTGACAACATGTACCTAGAACTACCCACAACATTGTTTTGCCCCATCAGGCACTGGGATCTCAACCCAGAATCCCAATGGGCAGCAGAGACTGTGGGACAGCTACTCACAGCTACCCACAGTGCAATGCTCTGGAAGTCGACACTAGCCTCAGTACTGTGGACGCAGTCCGTCGACTTAATGCACTTAGAGTGTTTTTTGTGGGGACACACACAATTGACTGTATAAAAATGATTTCTGAAAAACCGACTTCTATAAATGTGACCTAATTTTGTAGTGTAGACATACCCTAACATATACCAACTTCAGATACGCTGTTCATGTAGCTGAAGTTGCGTATGTTAGGTCAACCCCCGCTCCCAGTGAAGACCTAGCCTTTTGTTCAGTTCCAGCAGCCAGCCAGGAGCGCTTCCTCACTCACCAGATCCCTACCAGCCCTGAGCTGTCCACGGTGCTGCAGTTCCCTTTGGCCGGCCAGCCAGGAGCACAAGCTGCACTCCTCTAACTCCAGCAGAAACTGACTCTGGTCTGCCCTGCAGCTCCTTTTATACTAGCCTGCAACCCTCTGACTGGCTAGCCCCTTGCAGCTTCCTCCTGATTGGGTGCCTCCCGTGCAATCTCTCTACGCTATTTGGAGGACTTAGCTCCCCTGCTCCTTTCCTGGGATGGGATCAGCAGGATCCTAAGGCCTCCAGCAGGGGGGTCTCTGGGCCTAGTCCACCCCATCACAGATATGCAGAAATAATTTCAATGGGAAAGTCAAGATAAGGCACATTTGAGGTTTTGATGCCAAAATTAGACATACAGCAATTCCATGTTATATTCATAGTTGGTGCAATTCACCTCTGTGTAGACAGCCAGGACAAAACCTGAGCATCTCATAGCAGTGATCTGCACAAGGGCAAAAAATTTACCCCAACTGCACTGATCTTCAAAGAAACGTGACCCAACATAAGGAGAAAGGCTATAGAGCTCATTATTTAAACCCGGAAAACGTAAAGATGAAAAGACATCTTATCTGTCTCCTTATCATTGTGGTATGGCCCCTTCTAGTATATATTCAAATATCTTGTCCAGTACATTTTATGTTTAAAATGATGAGAATCCTCTTGGGACAGTTTATAGATTTCACTGTTAGAAAATATTGACTGGTATATATAATAGAAAAAGAAAGCAAACTATACACACTGATGAGGAGCATCAATCTCACTATCTCAAAGACAGAATCAGCTCCAAGAAGGCAGAACTGAGCGTGGGGAACTGTGTGTGTGTGTGTGTGTGATTTTATTGCATATACACACACATAAGAAGATGTACACACCTCTCACTACCCTGATCAGTTTGCATGTATATTGTGTTTTCCTTTCTCTTCTTCTGTTAGGGGAGAGAGATTTTCAAAGGCACAAAAGGCAGTTTTGAGCCTAGCTCCCAATGAAAAATCAATAGGAATTGGGTGCTTAACTCCCATCAGTGCATTTGAATATTTTGCCTTTGGTTTCCAACCTCTTCAGGACAGGGATTATTTATTTCCCAAGTGTTTGGAAAGCACCTAGCACACTGTAGCTCTTACCACTATATCACATCACCCATCACACACAATTATTTTATTCCATGTGTCGCATTTATATTCCTTTGCATCACATTAAAAACGCGGTCAATTTCTCACACCTTTGTTCTTGGAATCCATTATCTGATACCTATTTATTTATTTATATCTGGCCAAGCTAAACAAACACAATTCTTTTCATCTCTCCTCTAGCCTCTTCTCTCAATCTGTGTATTTTTCTCCATATACTGTTAAATATGTTCGCTTTAGTTGAGCGCAAAATGGGAAGACTTCAAGATGATCTAATGGATGATCCTAAATTAGGAATTGGTCTGACAAAGTAAGGTAAGATAAACTGCTTGGAGTGACATGGTTTGCCCATTGAGGCAAGCAGTAGAAATCATTTTAAGAAATGGCTAGACACTTTTATATAGAGAGAGAGAGGATTGAAGGAGACATTGACATATCAGAGGGGAAGGGCTAAGATAAACTTAAAAGAAACAGACATGTGGGGCCAACTTGGTTTTTCCTGTACAAGCAATTCTTTATGCTCTTATGACACCACTTACTTTAACCACATTCATGCCATATTTTATATGGAGGGAAAGAGGCTTGCTCATACAAATCAAATTCCATTAAAAAAAAGCAGCATGGAACTGCATCCAGGGATCAGAGCAGGTTAAATGGGACACGTCTGAAATTTAATATTTGAAAAACAAACTATGCTAGCCAGAGATACAGCAGTTTTAATGTGTTTGATAAATCACTGTCACTGCTACAATGGGACTGACATAGCAGGTGTAGTAATAGAAGCCCAAAGGAAACACAGGAAATTGAAGATGAATGATATCAAACAATACCTTTAATGGAAGACAACATGGACAGAAATGCCCTAAGCAGCTATAGTTCTTTATCACAATATCTTCTAAAATGTTGCATTCCTTCAGTAGTAATTTTGAAACTGATCATAGATATCCGACTGCATTGTGATGACTCTCTGGAGTTTAAGTACTACTGCATGTAAGATATAGTGTGTTTTACTAAAGTTATTTGTGTATTCTTTTTCCCAAACCTAACCAAAAAAGTAAACTAAATGAAGTGGTACAAATTATTGAAGTGGTTATTGAGCAAGATGTGTGTCAGAATCTCTTCTCTGGTTCCGGAAGTGTTTTGTGCATCTATGATTATGTGTAAATAATAAATGGTAATAAAGTGTAATATGCTCTGTAGACCAAGTTTTCTAAACTAGTTATCCAATTTACCAACTTATGTCTATTTCTCCGTGCACATATAATAACCATATGATAACCATAGGGATAGGGTCCAGAGTGACCTAGACAAATTGGAGGATTGGACCAAAAGCAATCTGATGAGGTTCAACAAGTGCAGCAGTTCTGCAGAAAAGGACCTGGGGATTATAGTGGATGAGAAACTGGATATGAGTCTGCAGTGCGCCCTTGTTGCCAAAAAGGCCAATGGCATATTGGGCTATATTAGTAGGAGCATTGCCAGCAGATCAAGGGAAATGATTATTTCCTTCTATTTGGCACTGGTGAGGCCACACCTGGAGTACTGCATCTAGTTTTGGGTCCCCCACTACAGAAGGGACCTAGATGAATTGGAGCAAGTCCAGCGGAGGGCAACAAAAATTATTAGGGGGCCAGGGCACATGACTTACAAGGAGAGGCTGAGGGAACTGAGGTTATTTAGTCTGCAGAAGAGAAGAGTGAGGGGGATTTGATAGCAGCCTTCAACTATCTGAAGGAGGGTTCCAAAGAGGATGGAGCTATGCTGTGCTCAGTGGTGGCAGATGAGAGAACAAAGAGCAATGGTCTCAGGTTGTAGTGGGGGGGGTCTAGGTTGGATATTAGGAAACACTTTCACTAGGAAGGTGGTGAAGCACTGGAATGGGTTACCTAAGGAAGTGGTGCTATCTCCATCCTTAGAGGTTTTTTAAGGCCCAGCTTGACAAAGCCCTGGCCGAGATGATTTAGTGGGTGTTGGTCCTACTTTGAGCAGGGGATTGGACTAGATGACCTCCTGAGGTCTCTTCCAACCCTAATATTCTATGATTCTATGAGAAAATAGTAGGCATACGGTTATATTGCAGTAGAACCTAGCAGTCCCAAACAAGATCTGTGCTTCCTGGTACCAAGTGCTGTATTCACATAAGGTAAGAAAAGATCCTGCTTCAAAGAATTTACAGTCTAAATAGACATGTCAGAAAAAGGAAGTAGTATGATCACCGTTTTGCAAAGTGAGATCTCGCATACAGAGAGATTAAGTGACTTGTTCAAGTTCATACAGTAAGTAACTTCACTACAGTTTTATACTATTGGGTGAACTTTGAGTCAGCATAAGAGCAAAATGTACTGACTTAGTAGATTTTAAAATAAAATCAATTCAAGAGAAAAGTGCAGACCAAATTCTATGCTATGTAATTCCATTGAAACCAGTCATCTTGTAAATATGTGCCTTTCAGGGACATTACATCAGCAGAGAATTTGGCTTAGAGCCTTAACAAGACATTCTTATAAAGTCTAAAGTCTAGGAGTTTGAGAGAGTAGCTACCAAGATGAGTTAACTAAAAAACATATCTTATTCAACATGTCAGAATTGTAAATGCTGGACACAGGACTACCATTGATTTGGATCCAACTCTCAAATATATTTAGAAGCTTAAAAAATATTGATTGCAATATCTTGGATTGCTAAGAAACAGCTCTCAGATAGTCAAGATTTATAACTACTAAAGAGCACATGAACAATAAATCTGATACCAACTGCATGATTGTGATAACTAATGGAAAACTGGGGAATGGCTTCATCTAATGGAAACGTAAACAGAAGATCTAATTAGTCCAAAGGTACTCCTGGTATCGTTAAAGATGCAGTAAAGAATGTACGCAACAATGACCTCACCAAGACTAGATCCAGGGCAGAATTGCATGCCCAGTCCTAGATAAACATGTAATCACCATGTTCATATTATTGTCACTGGTTTTCTTCCTTTCAGTTTTTGTCATCAAGAATAGTATGAGCCAGTCTCAGCTGATGTTCATAACTGGTTGTATTTTTGACATTTCTAAATTCTGAAGGTTGATAATATCAACAGGTACAATGAAAATGATTAGTTTTTGGATCAGGAAAACACCAGATGGTATTTTATATTATGTTACCTGGTTAATGTTTAAGAGATCTGAAAATATAACACACTGTATAAGAGTTATAGGTTTATTAGTAAGGACCTCTTGGTTCTGTCAAATGGCTCAATTTATTACACCCTTCTTCAGTTAGTATAACTTGCTCTTGTTTTTAGTAATGTCTTTTTTTTTCAATTCTAGATTTTTTTGCAACAATAAATTAGTAAGCAGGAGATTCAATCTTCCCTTCTGCTTTTATCCATTTGGCTATCCATTGCCTGTCTTACTTCTAATGCTTTTAGGTTTGAGTGCATGGGAATTTCACACTCTTCTATCTTTCCTCCCAGGGAGTAACTGGGGCTTTTATTCCTCATCCACTCTTCTCTTCTTCCTGCAATTTAGCAATTAGTTAGATCCTTCACATTCCTCTAAATCTCACCAATCCAATCTTGCTAGTAGGGCATTTACTGTCCAAGAGCATTCATTCCCCTCTCTCTTCTCTTCCCCAGAGGTGAGCTTGTTATCCTCGCAGAAGGCCAGGGCTCTGCTCCTCTTGAGGTGCCAAGGTCCCCACATACCTTCTCCTATTGTACAATCCCTACTTCCATAAGATGGGAGAATCCATTACCCCTCCTGCTGGGAGAAGAAGAGCTGTATGGATGGGACTATTGAGAAAAGTTAGCTGCTGGCTGCCTCCGCTCTCCCAATAGTGCCCACACTGGTAAAATGGGAAAAGAAAGAAGTAGGAATTGACAGCTGGTTACATGCTGGGGTGAGCAAGCAGATAGACTGAGTTAGCCAAGGGAGCAGCTAGACCAAGAGATCAGAGAAGGGACTATTTGGTGCATAATGTTATTCACGTACTTAATGTTTTTGCAGGACTACAGATTTTATTGGCACTTTGTATTATGTGTTTACATGTCTCTGTCTATCCCATTCTCTTGCTGTGTCAAATTGGAATGATTAAATGCACAAAAATATAGAGTGGTTGATATTTGACATTTAATTTATCCATCATACCAAACCAAATGTTCAGTTAACTGTTTGCCTGCTCTGGAACTGCAATATCAGTGGATCTTTGGTGCTTTTGCCCAATTAACTATACAAGTCAACAACCATTGACATTTACATGCCTTTCTCTCCCCCTTCAAAATTGATTTTGAGGGTGGCTGTTCTAAGGATTGAATATCATTGCTTGGCTTTCTTGTGTATTACATAGTCTCTTGTCACTTAAACAGAATAATATTTCATCTTTGGTAAGCCAGGTATAGCACAGCTCTTAATAGTAAATACAAGAAAGCTCTTCTGGTATGAGTGAAGTCTTAGGCCTCTTTATCCACAGATTCCAGCTAAGACAGAGCTGCATTCCTATGAGTACTAAAAGGTATTTTTTTATTTAAACCATCCCTGATCCTGAAAACCATCAGGCTGGATTTTTATAGTTTACATATAAAGTCCTTAACAGAGATGCTGCCAAAAGCTTTTTACTGTACTCAGTCTTCAGCCAAAAGCCATAAAATCAATGTAGTCTAGTGGATTTGTCACTTACAATGATTTTTAAACTCTCAGTCTATGCTGCAGGATAAATTTAAAGCAACAAGTGGTCCTGATTGCAACTAGGCTTCACCCACTGCCAACCGCAATCACTGCCACTGCTACAGAGTTCCCAGCTGTGGTGTAGCTAGTGTGTTATTCATTGACCAAAACAGGAAAAGTCAACTGTTAGCGAACTTTGAAGATACCCAGCTCAGAGAAATGTTTCTTAAAGCAAAGAAATCTCTCTTCTCTTGCACACGTATCCTCACTCCTCAGAATAAATTCTTGAAGAGATATGAAAAGGAAAGCATTCTGTACTAAGGGAAACAATTATTTAGGTAAGTGGAAGCTTTTCACCACTTATCTCCTGTTCTTTCCTTATCAAATGAAATTTGAAATATACTTCAGAGGGCAAGAAATCAAGGAGGGGCTGTACCCTATAGGCATTTGGTAAGATGAGAAATAACCTTAAGGCTATATTGTGGCTTTTCCAACTACTGCTGTGTTGGAGGCATAGGGTGAGGGGCTATACTCCCTGAGTGTCAGTTGCCAGAGGCATTCTGCCTGCAGAGAACAGAGTGTATGTTCAGCCTTGTCTGCCTCTCATGGATAATACTAAGTGTAAGAAATCGTTGACAAGTTAAAAAAAATTCATTCAAATCCCTGTGGCATCACCATTTGAAAATAAGAATGTTCCCTAAATCACTTAAATGCCAAGACTTGAAATAAGGCTACTGAAAACTTTATACCTGGAACAACATTGGCAATGTCCTGAAAACTGTTTTTTCCTTATAGAAACCTAGGGTGCCAAGCTTGAGCTGGTTGTTCATTTACCAACTCTGGTCGACCCTTGAGTTCTTCAGGAGTTAAACTTTCATTTAACAGGTTCAAGTGTTTAGCATTTTTGGCTATGAAGAAAATATTCTGAATTTTGTTTTACAACAGAAATACCTCAGGATCAGCCCCTACTGTGGCAAGCGCTGTACACATTGAATCCAGAACTGTGACTGAATATAATGTTATCTGATTGAGAAACAGACAATAGCTTTATTAAAAATTAACTAACTGTGGTAACAAAGATTCACAATGTGGCATGAACTGAATCCAAAGGATGACAATTTAAATGGCCTGTATTGTGCTGGCAGACAGACCATGTAATTATAACAGTCACTTCTGGCCTTAAATATATATCTATATCTCTATATAGGTACCTATACATAGATATAGACCATTTTGACATTTCTTAAGTTTTATATATATATATATATATAAAACTTAAGAAATGTCAAAATTGTCAATTATTTTCTTGCTGATTATTTTAGCAGAAGTATTAAATGCTCTGGAATAATCTGAAGAACTTGAGTAGAACACCACTGCATTTTGCTTTCCCCAATTTAATCTCTGGAAAAAAAGCCTGACATAAAATCCTGTGTGGAAAAAAGATACACAGCGTTACAAACTCCCCAGGAAGTTCTCTTGGGAAATGCTGTCCATAGACATTTAAATGGGTGTGTAAGTATTCTGTGTGCTCTGAAAAACAACAAGGGCTCAGATTCATTTTCCACAGCATTGTAAGCACAGAGCAACGGGAAGCAGCTGTACTATTAGCACAGAATATGTAATAGGAGAAAATAACTCCAAGGTAGTGCTCAATATTCACCTATCACTAATTTCCTGTTTGAGATTCATAACACTATCATAGTTCAGGTGTAGCACAGAAAATAAATAGCTCTTTTATCTATTCTGTCAAAATTTAGAATAATCCTAAATGAGCTGTAGTGGGAGATTACATTCCAAAATATCCACTGACGCAAGAAATAGAATTCCATGGAATTCTAATTGTCTCCCCAAGAGACTCAAAAAAAAACAACAAAAAACTAAATGAGTGTTTAGGCAAACCAAAGGCACTGAGACAAATGCAATTTGTTTGCTCTTCACTCACTAGAATCTGATCATCATTGTGTTTATGTTACATAAACTGAGACATGACATTAGAGAAGTTATTTCTGAAGACACTATTTTACACTAAATACCTACCGAAAACAAGAGTTTGGTCATACAGCCAAACTCAGATTTTAATAATACTACAGTTAGGAGATAAATCTGAAATATTCTGTTAAAGTTCAAAGCTTGGAACAAACAAGACACAGTCCAATGACTCTGTGTCATTGCAAATGCCCCTTTAAGGAAAAAGCCTTCTAAGGATAACAGAAGAGAGTGGCATGTATTGTGTACAGTGATTTATTATGGATACTTGAGTCAGAATTTGCAGAAGGTAACAGATCCTTGCCTGGGTCAAGCATGTAACTGGGTACTAGTCAGTAAGATACTCATACTATGTTAGTCGCAAAGAGAACAGTACTCAAGTGAGAAGAGTGGGATCAGAGAGAAGGGATGTTGTACAGTTAATGACCCATGAGCCGCATAATCAAGAAATACGAGAGCTCTCCACACTCTAGCCAAGGGATCCTTAATTTGCATAATGACTATATGGTTATTTATCAGTAACTGTACAGAGGACAATCAGTATAAGCTCATTTCTTAACCAATGATGCACCAATGGTGTAAAGAGAAGTTCGTATTGATGGAACAGTAGAACCAGGAGAGGGATAGCTTGGTGGTTTGAGCATTGGCCTGCTAAACCCAGGATTGTGAGTTCAATCCTTGAGGAGGCCACTTAGGGAGCTGGGGTAAAAGTCTGTCTGGGGATCGGTCCTGCTTCAAGCAGGGGGTCAGACTAGATGACCTCCTGAGTTCCCTTCCAACCATGATATTCTATGAATAGCATCTATAATGAGAGCCTATCTGCATATGGTTGTCTCTGCTTATGCAGAAGGGGTGTCTACTTAAAGTTAATGGACCTCTCAAGGTGCCATTAGATTACATAATTCCTGGCCAATGTTTAGACTGCAAATTTTGCTAGTAGTGAAGAGCAGTCTAAATTTGACCACTTTCCAAATAGGCTTCAAAACTCACCTTTTAAATAAAGTTTTCCCACCATAAGAAGGAAAACCAATTCATATATCTAAAGCAGAATACCCTAGAACCTAGAAAGTGTGAAAAGCAGAACATTCCATTACATCTACTCTATACCTTGCTATGTGGATCTAATTTACCTGTCAGCACTTAGCTACTATGGTCACAGGCACTAAAGAAAGCCATTAAACAGAAGTAGACTACAAAAATAAGGATCTAATTCTGCTTCTAGCATTTCATTTGGAATTAGTAGGTTTTGTCAGGATGAACTGTCTATGCCAACATAACTACACTTATGGTATTATATTGCACTAATAATCACTCCTGGAACCACTCTACATATGAAGAAACAACACAACCCCCAGTTATCACTGCAAAACTGTATAAAAATCAAAGTTCTCTCTCTGAAAAATTTTCAGAATGAAAACAGGTTCCTTTCCCCAGACCCAGAATTGAGCGAGTAATTTACAAATTGAAACACTGGATCTGTGACATTTTTCCTTTGTGAAAACTGGCAATATTTCCCATTCCCCTGGGAGACTAGTGACACTTGGCCCACTACTTTTATTCAGCATGAAGATGGATCCTAAGATGCAGGAGAAAACAGGGTGCAGCTTGAACCTTCCATATCTGAGGGTTGTGGGGAAGAGTGTGGCCTCTTGTGCAAACAAGGAAAATCCTCCCGGCTGTCTTAACTTTCACCTTTCTTCAAAGACTCCCCATACAGCTTTCAAGAAGTGTGGATCTGCCCTAGCTATACACCTTTCCCATCCCCAAATTCTGCCACCTCCCTCCTTCTACCCATCTATGCTCTGTCCTCTGTGTCCTGGACTCCTGGAGAGACCCCCTGCACCAGAGGAATTCCCAGAGGGACTTTATGCCTACCTTTGGGTGTGGCCCATTTACACCAGCTTAGCTGGTGTAAATGGGCTGTAGTGCAATGATTATTTGGGTCCAAGGCCCTTTCTGAACAAAATATGCATGTCACTTTCAGAGATATTCAGCCTTAATATAAGCAGGTGCCATTCCTGCTGACTTCAGTGGGCGTTTGGTCCACTCACATCAGGCTGAATATAGTCCATTGTTTGGCATCCACCCCCAATTCAATGGGAGCACTGTAATTTGGTGGAGGGGAAAGGGGAATGAAAGAGAACAGAGCTAGTAATTTACCATGACATTCTGAAAGCAAGAACATTAGTAAAACAGAAGGTTGAAAAGAGGAACTAAACTAACTCACTGCTATTTATTGAAAAAGAAATTAAGCTGAATGTTTTCTAACTGTCTGTTGAGAGAGGGAATGTTGCTCAGCATCCCAGCTAATGGTCTTCCTAGTACAGAGTTACAGTGCACTCAGAGTCACAGCTCTACCATCCACTAGTAATCCTTGCAGACTAGGTAAATTTTACTGAACATTTATTTAATTAAAAAGTCCAGAAAGGAAGCATTCCAATGACTGTGGTCCAGTGCACAATAGCAGTGTCTTTTGTAGACCACTAGCCATGTTCTCTTTGTTTTCAGAAAGCCTCCCAAAGAGGAAGGACTCAAGGAGAAGGGTATGCAAGCAATCCTCTGAGAACCTGTTTCTGAAAATTTTCTCTAGCTCTGTTCCATCAGAGCCTAAATGCCTGGGTCTTGCACCACTTTTTCACCAGCTGTAATTTTACTTACAGAAAAACTGCCTTGAATCATAAAAAAACACAATCCATTTTCGCTGGTGTCATAAGTTGTCTGAATTTTGCACCAGTCTAAACTCCATTCTCTCTCTCAAAGGACATTGCAAAAATTATGTTAAATATTTTGTTGAATTCCAAACAAGTTATAACCTTTTCTCAATCTGTGTTATGAGAAAAAGAAAACTAAAGCCGTAATTGGACAGACATTTTAATTGAGTGATGGGCAGTGTTTTCCCCTCCCCCCTTTCTTTTGCCTAGTAATGTGCAGGGCTGCTTTCCCTTCATAGCTGTAAACTCAAAATACAAAATTATATCATTTGCAACAATCTGCCTGAACTTTAATTTCTCACCTTCTCTGTCAGTGAGAGGATACAGAAAGTGAAATACTTCCATGGGGTTTAGATGCCCAGTTTTAATCACCTATCAATGGCAGCAGCTGAACAGGGAGCATGGGCAAAAAATTGGTTCAAAACGTACAATTGAAAGATCTAAGAAAAGTCAGATTTCCCTGATTTCACATTAAAGTTCAGCATGGATCCAATAATGTTCAATGCATCAGGCAGAAACCTAATGTCATGGATCTGGTTGTTGGAGCCAGAGGACCAGGAGTAAGAACTGGAGTCAGGATACAATCAAGGCAGGGGCAAGGCAGGAGAAGGGTTAGAGCAAGGCTGGGAACAAGGCAGGCATAGGAATGATCATAGCTGCAGTTGTAAGCATTGAGCAGCTGCTGGCTTGGTGCTGCTGCTGGGTTTAAGAGCAGGTACCATGACACCTTTCAGCTAACCAAGGGGGTCTAATCAATCAGGGTGTTCAGCTATGGTCCCTGCCTGACACCTAAGTGGTCACATACTTCCAAATCTTTAAGCCCAATACAGGATAGTTGGAGGCTGGAAAAGAGGTCTACCGTCAAATGTGCCTGTCTGTAGAAGGTGCTTTTAAACAAAGTTCACTTTGTGCATGGTTTTTCAATATACATCTTAAAATACAAGCAACACCATATATGGAATACAGAGTGAAATAAGACTGAAATCTAGTAAAATGAAAGAAAATTTTTTATGTGTAACTAAGGCTTTATCTCCACTACAAAATGGTCGGCTGGTATAGCTATACTGGCAGAGCCTCCTGGCATATACTCAGCTTATGCCAGCAGATGTAGTTTCTGTCAGCATAGTAATGTCACCTTCCCGAACGACATTAGCTACACTGCCAGAAACACTGTTCAGTTAACATAGCTGTGCCAACACTGAGGGTTTTTCCAGCATAGCTATGTCAGCTAGGGGATGCCTCCTACTGAATTGTTACTACCACTTCCCAGAGCTCTAGTATTTTCCCTCCAAACCCATTACATTTAGATTACTAAAGGTACCAGCCAGATCTGTTGACGATATTTGGTTGATTAACTGAACAATTTTCCTATGTAGTCTCTACTCTTTGCAAGCTCCCCTCCCATCCCCCTATGTCTGCCACTCTCTTAGGGTCCAACCCTGTAAACACATGAGCATTCCCATTGACTCCTGTACATATGCATTGGCAGAGTCAAACCGCTTTGCCTCTGGTGCACCTCTGAAAAGGCAATTCTCATAGCTGAAGAAATCTAGAGATCCTTTGCTAGAGGAGCTATAATTTTTATAAGCTTCCATTCAGGGCAGAAAATTAATTTCAACTTAAGAGGCACTTTAATGAATACTGACAATGCAATTAAAACTTCTCGTATGCCTGTATATTCCAGGGAACTTGACGAGGAAATGAATAAAAGTAGTTCTGAATCATAGTTCTTATTTCTTTGCAGAATAAAGAGGATGCAAATTAAGAGACTGAAGATTCATGGGCTAAACATTTCAATGCATCATCCTCAAGAAACTTATCTTCTCTTCAAGTAGCTATTAGTATTTTTCCATGTATTAAGGTCTCTGCATGAATCAGTAGAAATTATATTAATACTGCATTTTCCTCTTTTGATATGGAAGAAGTAAGCAGTAGTAAGAAAGTAATCCTGTTAATATTAGTGATTGACAAAGTACAAAAAAAGATTTGCCAGTATGGCTCAGGAAAGCCCTCAATAACATCTCGTGTGAACAGATCTCAAGATAATTTATGAAGTGTATACAGAGGTATTGCTTCATCTACCACTGAAGTGCAAACACCTCTGGGATAGAACACAGAAGCTCTTTAACAGTGCACAGCATGATGACTCCATGGACTGCAGACAAGAGACAAATATACTTAAGTCCGTGGGACTACTCACAAGCTTAAACATTCTTGCAAAGATTCTACAGAGCCCAGCAAGCCACAATAGTGTGGACTACATTAAGGACACTAGCACCCAAATAGTTTTGAATACAGTGCTAATGGAATTTCAAATGTACATTCTACTGCTGCCAAATGCACATTCCACCGCCATCCTACAGCTACTGAGTGTGTAACTGAACATCCTTTCACCAGGCCATGGGAACAGGGATTAAGTGGGCTCCCTTAGAATAACAACAGGGCAATGACTCCATTTATAACAATGCCATGCAGTGGGAATAATGTCCCAGATTGTCCATGAAGGTAAAGTCCTGATCTGTGGAACACCCAAGTATCCTGCCATTGCATCCCACATTAGCATCCACGTTTCTACCCCTGGGGTTGACTGCAGCCTGCAAATTGATACAGTAGTATCCTTTACAGTTCAGGTACTCTTATGCTCCTTGCAGAGAGAAAACTATAGGTGCATAAGTTCCACCAATGGCACCGGTGGAGTTTGGAAAGACCATTCTCTGAAAACCAGCAATTATTTTAGGAACATTTGTAATGCCCACCACCTTGGGTTCATCACCATCCTGATTACCTCACAAACCTTTACAACAACCACCCCTACAGCTGTTTTGTCAACTCCAAACTGGTTAGATATGGACCTATAGCAGTCTGGTGTAGCCAGCTTCCAGATGGCTATAGTGATCTGCTTCTGGACAGGAATAGCTGCTCTCCTGTGGGTGTCCTAGAACTGGAGGTAGGGAAAAGTTGATCAGAAACCTCCAGGAATGTTTGCTTCTTCATGCAAAAGTTCTGGACCCATGCTGGTCATCACAGGTCTGCATGACAATGTGATCCTACCACTCTGTGCTTGTAGCCTGCTCCAGAAGCAATGGTCTACACAGAGGGAAATCTGTAGCTAAGGCAAAAACGGGCATGAGCAGCATCAGCTGGGTTGCAGACATGTCAGTATACTCCTCTGAGAGGTGCTTCAGCAGTTCAAAAACCACTAAAATGACCTCCCGCATCTTATAGACTCATTGCCTGGGTCCCAAAATAGGACTGAGAGGATGAGGTAGAGAAGCTCTTCCTCCAGGGAGCGTATAGACAAAATGGTTCAACTGGATGCATTCATGGGTAAAAACACTTCTGGTCATCTCCTGCAGGACATATAGACAAGTTCTCCCACAACCAGAGCAGATTTAGCTAGAAACCCTGGGATACAATAGTACATGTCCAGAGAAGCTGAAGTTCCGACTTGGGGCTGTGTACAGCATGGACATGCCAGAATGGTTGTGAAGCCATGGTTTCCATTGGCATATGGATGCTCAAAATGTGGGCTTGGAAACCTGAGTCCACAAGTCCAGGTCCCACTCTGTACTGTGTAGATATACGCATACAAAGAATACCCATTCAGCAAGACTTCTATGTTCATACCAAAATAAGCTCTAGCTCAAGCACCTCAGCTGATCTTTGCTGTGGCAGTGTGGAAAAAGAACCACAGTGCATTCTTAGATTGCAACCATTTCAAATAACAAGCACAGATGAGCTTCTATCAACTTCAGTCGGACCAGCATTTCACCCCATATCTTCATGTATTGGTACAATGCCTCACTCTGATCCTGACTGGACTCTAAGTTAATATCAACAAATAATAAATGTAAAGTAAAGCACTAAGAGTGAGCAAAAAAATGAGTGGTCGGTGTTATTTTATTATGTTACTAAGACAACATCTCATACCTGATGAAACAAAAATTGAGAAGTTGCTACTGCGCAGTCTGAATGCCCTTTATCAAAGGGAAGGAAGCTCAGAGATTAAAGTATCCCAGTACGTCTTAATCTCTACAACAGTTGCACAGGGGCAGGGATGCAAAACCATGCTTTGAAGTGTCCCTAGCCTCTATTTGCCAGAAGCTAGGAATAGGTGACAGAGGATGAATCACCTCATTATCTCTTCTGTTCAGTCCCTCTGAAGCATCTGGTATTGGGCATTATTGGAAGACAGGATACTGGGCTAGATGGACCATTGGTCTGACCCAGTATGACTGCTCTTACGTTCTTAGGGTAGTTCTTTAGGAACATGTGAATAAACTAGCATATATAGGTTAAATTTAAAATGTTATCAAAATAAGCCGCTTTCTTTTAGAATCAGATTTGAGAACTGAAGCTTTTATGCCGTCTGAAGCCCTTCATGCACTGAATAACATTTTGTTTTGGAGAAGAAAAAGGTTTGTTTGAGTCTCTTTTATTGTAAAGGATGTAGAAATATACAAACTTGTTAGCCTGGAAAGTGATATTCCTGATCACCAAAATTCAATCAAGATTTTTTTTTTTTAGGACTCCTATAACCAAAGGTCTGTCTGGAGGTTTGAATTAATTTTGCTGAGTGTTCCTGGAACCAAGCAAATATTTATATGATCTGATACTGTATTTTAGTAGAATTTTTCTAAGACATTTCTTCCCCTCCTCCGCCCCCCGAAAATAAGGCATGATTGAATTTAGTGAAAGATTTTACTCTTTTTAATGTTGCTTTGCAGCAGGTCCTATTCCATTCTGGGAAGCCAGAGACAATTTAGGAAGAGCGCCTACAAAGTCACATTGAATAATGCCGTAGGTCTGGCAGCAATACTACCATACGTAGACACAAGTCTGAGATCATTTCTCCCATTTCATTTATAACAGTAATAAGTTCTAGTGGGATCTGACTTCAATACATGAACCTCACATTTCTCCCAATCACATCGCATCTTTCAGTTCCTCTGTGCAAAGCCCAGGTCCACCATGCACATTCTTCTAGGACAAAGTTTCCTGCCTTTCGTATGCTTTAAATTTCTTTGCTGTGCACATTCAGCCTAAAGTACAATTCTTGGGAAATGAATGGTATCTGTGAAAATACAGGTGGATGAGGTTACTTTTAGGGCATATTAGCAATTTAGGTATGAAATCCTTGTTAAATAATATAAACATCTTAGCAATGTTTATCTTATTACAAGTAGAGCTGGTTGGAAAATAATGCCAGTTCCTCAAACCCCAACATTTCGTATAACCGCATCAAGTTCAATTAATTTTTGTCAAATCAGCATTCAGATTCTGAATTTTGGCCAGCTTTAGTTATAAATTAGCATCTGCACCATAAAGGAGGTAGCCCCTTAAAAGAATCAGGGAACTCTTTGCTCCTGCTGACTGTCACGTGATCGAAAAAAATGACTGACTGTTGTAGAAATATTAACCTTTCCTCAGTGAGAACTAACTTTGAAAGGGACTTTGAAAGTACTGGTAGAAAGGCTACTATTCTTAATGACTCCTCTCATTACATACTGCTTTGTTCTTTCCTCGGGCCCAAGAACAGTCCCTTTGTGCTGCATTTTCCTTAACTTGTACAAGGTAAAAATCAAACTACTTCCTCTCTTTTCCTCTTATCTCAAAACAAAAACATGAAAAGACAAGAAATTAAGACAGAATATATACTGTAGTCTACTCCACAGTAATGCAAAATTGACAGGGGTATTTCGAAAGTATGTACATTTGCTAACCAGAAAGCCTACACTTCTAGAGGGTGTCATGGCTACAGGGCATATTGAGACTTAGACCATGTAAGATGGTGTACACCTCCTGGACACTCTCTTGTGGCCAGTGGGTGGCCCTGCAAGCAGCCCCATGCTTGAGCTTCCCTCCTCCGGATCCCCAGTAGCTGCATGCAAGCTTTCTGAACATAAATACTCCTTTGTGGAGTTAATGTATTACAAAAGTACCACAATCATAATCAAGAATTCCCCACTATAGTCCAAAGACTATACACCCTAACAGTCCAGCAATGTACCCTCAGTATGGCTCCAATGTCTCTCATCACAAGTAAGAGGTGCTTCTCTGCCTGTTTACTTCTCAGGAATTTTCCCAACTCTTGTCTGGAGACATCAGTGGGCTCACCCCTCTATCATTTCTCAGCTTTCAGCCCTCTCTGGCCATCTATCTCTGGCCTTGAGAAGTTTGTATGTGACACCCCTCCACCCAACTGCCTTCTGCTTTCACCAGACCGATCTGGCTCCACTGCTCAAATAGGGAATGCTTACAACTCCTTCCTTCAAGAGTATCCCACCACCTCCAAGGTCTCAGCCCAGCTCTTTTCTTCTCATAGAATCATAGAAGATTAGGGTTGGAAGAGACCTCAGGAGGTCATCTAGTCCAACCCCCTGCTCAAAGCAGGATGAACACCAACTAAATCGTCCCTGCCAGGGCTTTGTCAAGCCAGGCCTTAAAAACCCCTAAGGATGGAGATTCCAGTGTTTCTCCATCCTCCTAGGGAAACTTTCTATTTTCCTAATATCCAAAGTAGACTTCCCCCACTGCAACTTGAGACCATTGCTCATTGTTCTGTCATCTGCCACCAGTGAGAACAGCCTAGCTCTGTCCTCTTTGGAACCCCCCTTCAGATAGTTGAAGGCTTCTATCAAATGCCCCTCACTCTTCTCTTCTGCAGCCTAAATAACCCCAGTTCCCTCAGCCTCTCCTCTTAAGTCATGTGTCCTAGCCCGCTAATTATTTTTCTTGCCCTCCACTGGACTCTCTCCAATTTGTCCACATCCTTTCTGTAGTGGGGGACCCAAAATTGGATGCAATACGCCAGATGTGGCCTTACCAGTGCCAAATAGAGGGCAATAATCATTTCTCTCAATCTACTGGCAATGCTCCTACTAATGCAGCCCAATATGCCATTAACCTTCTTGGCAACAAGGGCACACTGCTGACTCATATCCACCTTCTCATCCACTGTAATCTCCAGGTCCTTTTCTGCAGAACTGCTGCACTTGTTGAACCTCATCAGATTTCTTTTGGCCCAATCCTCCAATTTTTGTAGGTCACTCTGACCATCTCTCCCCCTACCCCCGCTTAGTATCATCTGTGAACTTGCTGAGCGTGCAATCCATCCCCTCATCCAGATCATTAATGAAGATGTTGAACAAAACCAGCCCCAGGACCAACCCTTGGGGCTCTCCACTTGATACCAGCTGCCACCTACCATTGATCACTACCCGTTGAGATTCCGACAATATAGCATTTTCTATCGACCTTATAGTCCAATCATCCAATCCATACTCATTTAACTTGCTGGCAAGAATACTGTGGGAGACCATATCAAAAGCTTTGCTAATGTCAAGATATATTACATCCACCGCTTTCACCATATCCACAGAGACAGTTATCTCATCATAGAAGGAAATCAGTTTAGTCAGGCATGACTTCTCCTTGGTGAATCCATGTTGACTGTTCCTGATCACTTTCTTCTTCTCCAAGTGCTTCAAAATGGATTCCTTAAGGATCTGCTCCATGATTTTTCCAGAGACTGAGGTGAGGCTGACCAGTCTATAGTTCCCTGGATTCTCCTTCCCTTTTTAAAGATGGGCACTATATTTGCCTTTTTCCAATCATCTAGGACTTCCCCCGATTGCCATGAGTTTTCAAAGATAATGGCCAATGGCTCTGCAGTCACAGCAGCTAACTACTTCAGCACCCTCAGATGCATTAGTTCTGGATCCATGGACTTGTGCATGTCCAGCTTTTCTAAATAGGCCTTAAACTTTTCTTTCACCACTGAGGGCTACTCACATCGTCCCCATACTGTGCTGCCCAGTGCAGCAGTCTGGGAGCTGACCTTGTCTGTGAAGACCGAGGCAAAAAAAGCATTGAGAACTTCAGCTTTTTCTATATCATGTCACTAGGTTGCCTCCCCCATTCAGTAAGGGTCCCACATTTTTCTTGACCTTCTTCTTGTTTCTAACATACTTTTAGAAACCCTTCTTGTTACCCTTCTCATCCCTTACTAACTGCAACTCCAATTGTGCTTTGGCCTTCCTGATTATACCCCTGCATGCTCAAGCAATATATTTATACTCCTCTCTTTTGAGGTCTGACTCTGGACTCCCTTTGCCTTTGGACTGTCTCTCAGTTATAAATCCCAGGGGAAGCCCTGCTCTCCTCATTATATCAAACTAGGGTGCCCCTGGATTTGGATAGGAGAGCTGAGCCTGATTTTATTTAAGAGGCCAGCTACTCTGTTACAGACCCCTGTTAAACCCTCTCCAGAGTACCCAACTTGGTGACAGGCCTGACTGCCTGCATTGCGCTCTGAGTGGAATCCCGCACATAGGACTTCCTGGCCCTTAGGCTTCCACCCCTGTTAACAACAAAGGCCCAATTCATTTTTTGGCTTCTGTAAGAATTTCCCTTTGGGAACCAGTAACAGAATAATTTTGCAATGATACAGAAACAGCATCTTCAAAAAAATCATTATTTCTTCATTCCCCAAAGGTACAAAGCATTTAGGAAAATGGATTAACAGTGGAAGGCCTAGACACATTGTTCCTTATCTAAGCTTAACTTCTCTATCCCTAGCTCTGGGAGGTCCAGCTTATTCACATTTCTGAGTTGGAGCCAGCCTGTCCCACTCAGAGCATGCGCTCTCTGTCTGCAGCTTCCATTTGCTCACAGTACACTCAAACTCTCATCCTTCCCAAAGGCAGTATTTTTTAGGCTAAGATTTCCCTTTAATGCCAAGGTCAACCTTGGGAAGAATAAACCATTCTAGCCTGGATTGAGCCAGATAGAATTTACTCTCGAATAAACTGTTAGTGTTTCCTCCAGGACTCTTATCTTAGTCATTGTTTCATTTACTATTGCTCCCTTAGCAGCCTGTTTTGATTTAACTCCTGGCAGTCAGGCAGGTTAATATCCAACAGATAATCTGAAGGGCATGTGATAGCTACAAAAATTATATACATTTCCCTTTTCCATATCTAGGATCATCCAGAGTGACTATTTTGAAAGAGAGAGTATGGAACAGTGCCAATATTACAGGCTAAATCCAACTGTGTGTAACTATTGCCAACAAAGGAGCTATGCCAGGAATGAATATGGCCCAGCAAATACAATCTAAATGAAGTGACTAGCCACAAACTCTGAGTTAACCATTAGAGTGACTTCTACAGTACTTAGGACATACTCTGGACTCATCTTTTCAGGTCCACAGAACAAAATGCCATATGCCACAATTAAGGATTAAAATGTTCTGAGAGTCCTAAAGTCCTGGCACCTGTAGAATTTTAATCCATGAAACATCTTTCCTTTATTTTAAGAACAGGGCAAATTTGCTTGCAGAATTGTGTCCCATTTTGTGATTATGAGAAGAGGGCCAAGCTATCCATATGCTCTATCATACTTCAATATAATATGAGTGTTAGAGGTGCACCAGATCAGTGTCCTAGTGCAAATACTCTCCAGCAAACATATGTCACAGGTTCAGAATTAAATCTCAGGATGTGTATTTCACTTACCCTTCTAATACTCTTAATAATTCAGTCTTCACTTTCATGCTGTACTCAACTGCAGATCAATTTTTCTAGTCCCTCCTTGAAACTCAAGAGGTAGGAGAGTTTGATGTCTGGAGTCAAACAGGTGGGCCGTTACTCTAATATTCTCAGTGCTCTATGGATTCTCTTGACAGTTCATTTAAAGGTAGAAGAGGAAATGAATTGGGCTGCAGGGACTGTTCAATAGCGTAGTTACATTTCCCCTACTGGCAGCTAGCACTGATGCTCCACACTTCTTTAAGAGCAGCTACTTTGATTAACTGGAGAAGAGCAGTAGTGACAAAGATAGTAAGTCCATCTGGGTTAAAGAAGTAGCAGACCTTGTCAGAACTGACCCAGGCAAGATGTTAAGGCTATTAACTTTCTCTTTAGTAATGTTTCTTCTTAATGGCAGTGGGATAGATCAAAAGGAATTACTGAGCTATGAAATACACAGAGAAAAAATGATGAGGAGTTAAGTGATAGAGTTATGTAATATAATATTATATGTGCCTAACATGCCTGTGAAAATCTTTTGCTAAATATTTGTGTTTTGGCAACAGTCTTCAAAATGAAAGCTTAAAGTTTACCTATATTTAGACTCCTAAATAAGTGTCCTGATTTTCAGAAGACCTAAGCTCTCAGCAACTTCTATTGTAATAATGAGTTACACGCAGAGCCAAGTAACTCTCTTATAAATATCATGTGATGGGGAAAGATATTATAAGGTGGAGGCTTTACTGGAACTAATCACTTTCAGGACTTTCACAGATGAAGGGTCCAAACTACTGGCATTCAACCTATAAGTGGTGCTGCAGTGCAACAATAAAGGGAGAATATTCTTACTCTTCCCACAAATAAGCAAACATCTCCAACGGTGGAGGCAATTGAACTCTAAGGTGATTAACCTCAACTCTATTCATCATTCTAAGAAGGATTTGACGGGGATGCAATTTTCTTTTGAGCTTGTCGCATTCAGTTTTGTGTCTCAGTAAAACAGAGCATTCACTTCACAGGCAGTAGAACACTGCACACTCGAGCTTTAAAATTTCATGAATGTACTCTTCTGCAAGTGATTCTGGCAGTGTCTCCCACACATTAGTAATTTCAATTATGTCAGTCAAGAAAAAGAAATGCAAGTGATGTCTTCCATTCTTAGACTGAAATTGCCAACCTGAAAAGCTGCTACCCATGTATTTTGAATTTCAGGACTATGCTATATTTTCCTTTAAAAAAAGAATAACATGAATAAAAAGCAGCCAATAATTTTGTTGTTCAATATAATTTTCAGAGTTGAGATCATGGTTCAAGTTTAAGATAGACAATATTCTTTTTCACTTAAATAGTTCCATATTTAAAAAAAAACAAAAAGACAAAACAAAAACAAAATAAAAAACCACACACAACACAGTTGCCACTTTCCAAATATGAAGTTACTACAGTGATTATTCTTTACGTATCACTTATTGGCACAGGCATTTTAGTAATCAACCATTTATTAAAGAGACTATGGCCCTGAAACTGTAAGTCATTGACATGGAATCATTTGCAGCACAAATTTCCTGTCAAATATCTCGGCAACACCTCTGTGATCAGGGTCCTGAATGAGTTACTCTGGAAATTAAGAGAGAAAAGCATCTTTCTTTTCATTAATATATTGTGGTAATTTACGATTTTCTTCATAAAAAATATCAGTATATTTGATGTTTTCAGCTCAAATAACACAAACAGAAATATAGATATAATACTGAGAATCTGTAACTTGCAAATATTTCCATGGCAATTGCACCTCTTATCTGAACCAGGCCAGACTGTTTCATGCTGTTATTCTCACAGTGGTGTTGGTTCTCTACAGTAGTTGAAATGAGTGAAACAGGATCCATATCTCTAACAGCATAGAATAAATAAAAGCTGGTATTCTTGAAGCCAAGAAGTAGCCTTATTACTATTTTGATCACCTTCTCCAGAAGGTCATAAACTTCTATGAACTCAGAACCAGCCTTGTCCATGCCATACCACTCTAGAACATGACTCTGGATTTAATTGTGTATTTCCTATAAAGAGCCTATATCACGGACTCTATGATGGATTATCTGTAACTTAAAGTCTTTAAATCATGATTTGAGAACTTCGCTAACTCAGCCAGAGGCTATGGATGTATTATAGGAGTGGGTGGGTGAGGTTCCATGGTCTGCAATGTGCAGGTGGTCAGACTAGATGATCTTCTATCCTTAAAGTCTATGGGTGTTTGAGTGAGGAAAAAGTGTAGGTTATGTGCCCAGAACTTTACTAGAATGAGTAAATTACTAAAGAAACCATAGTCTATAGTAGACAGACCAAATACTTTACATCTGAAAAGACTAATTTAAGATGTCATCATTGCTATAAGCAGCCAGGGTTATTTATTATAGTTCACTACATTTGATAGGACTGTACTCCCACATAAGTAGGAGGCAATACATCAGATCTAAAAACCAAGCTAATTCATTTTCTTCTCCTCCAAAATGCTCAAACTTAGCTCATGCCCCCACAAAAGTGAATAAACGTCCCTTCTACAGACACCAATCAGATTTGCTTCATTTTTCAATTAGCATTGTGTTGAAGGTAAACAGAATTATTAACACTACAAAACATTTTTACATGAATATTAAAGGGAAAATGATGAATGCTAAAAGTAAGGGAACACAATAGAGATGACAGTATCAGTTATAAACAACAGTTTCAGGATACATTGTTTCTGTATCCAGGCATATCCATTAAATTGGATTGTATCAGAGCAAATGCAATGCTCTGGCAACATATTAAGAAAAATGATACACAACACTGAAAGAATAACTATTCAGTGGTTGGTCAAATCAGGAAAAGAATCATAGGAACTAATCCACAGGTTTCCAGTGTGTTGTTATAATGTTTTTGTAAAGAAGGCATAAACTGTTATGGATGCAAAGTAAAGTGAGGTTAAAGTTTTCCTTGAGGTTCTTAGATACCGCAGATAAATAAGAAGAAACAGCTTAGGAAATATTAATAATTCTTTATATACACATAGTGCCTTTCATCTCAAAGTGCATAATAAAGTAGGTGTTATCTACATTTTATAGATGAGGTACAATGACCTTTAATAGCTTTCAAAGTCACATAACAATCAGTAGCAGAGCTTGAAATCGAACATAGGATTCTAGGAGACATTACCCTGCTGTAAACACTCATACAGAAAGGTGCATCACCTAAAGCATATGAATGGTCCCATTAAAGTCAATGCAACAATTTGCATAAAAATACTCACACACATAAATGTTTGCAGGATTAGCGCCTAGAACATCTGTAGGCTTCCATGTTATATTAGCTCTATTTTATCTTTGGAATTTAGTTTATTAGATATTGTAACACATTTTATACTGAGTTTGAAAACCTATAATTAAATTATTTTTTAGATAAAGAGAGATGCTTTTTTAAAAAATATATTGGCTTATTATAGGACTAAAGTACACATTTACTAGAAAAAACATTTTCCCATTGATGATTTTCTACTGATGATTACATGGGATATTTTGGTGTATTCCTATAAAAAGGATGAGATATCATTTGAATATTTCACTATTTTTGATGTTTTCACAAGAAATAATTGTCAATAGAAAAAAATAACATAGGTTATAAAGATGACCAAAAAGCCACTGATATTGTCTGAAGATGAAGAAGATAGGCAATATATTCCTATTGCCTATTTGTGAGAAATGAAAAATACACCTCACTTCATCTCACTGCAGAAACTGTTTCCTGATGCCAGCAAATTGCTAACCATCACCCTGATGCTACCCTTCCATATTTTGAGAATAGATATAAAAACTCAACACTTTCTGGGAACCAGACACTTGGGCTGGGCTGAGATTCCTGAAAGAAGAGATTGCCCACACGCTGTTTAACCATCTCTGTTCCATGAGTGGTGTATATATGTCAATAAAACAAAAGTTGTACATCGGACATGTCTACACTACAAATTTTGCTCAATACAAGGTATGGCACCATACAGTTGCTGAAGTTAGTATATTGCTCAGGCACATGCATACTTGGCTGCTTGCATCGGTGCTGCACATACTCACCAGGAGTGCTTGTGTCAATGTAAAGTGCAGTGCTCCCTGAGTGTGCCCTGTGCCGCCACCTGGTGCAATGTCTTTTGGGAATTTTTTGCAACATGCTGTGGGGTAGGTGAGTGTCACACAGGGATCTCTGGGACCTAGAGGGTCAAGTTCCCAACATGCAACTTTCTCCATCCCATAATAGCATCATTATTCCATAATATTTGCATTTTTTTAATCCCACAAATGCATGTGGCACTTTTTGCTGTCCATGATCTCTGACAGAAGTATGGAGCCTGTAGAGCTCTGCATTATTCCCATGAACATTGCAAATACAGGATGCATGGTTCTCCAGTATTTGCAGAACTGCAGGATGTAAAGCAACAGAGGACATGATGATTCCTTCAAGGACAGTTTGCTGAGAGACATAGTGAAAATTAATTCAAGGTTGTTGGTGGAATTCACAGAGCAGCTCCAGATGGTGGAACACCACTTCTGGGCTTGAGACATTAGCACTAACTGGCAGAATTGTATTGTAATGCAGGTTTGGGATGAAGAGCAATGGCTTCAGAACTTTAAGGCATGAAAGGCCACATTCCTAGATCTGTGTGCCAAGCTCATCCCAGAGAACGAGATCTGCATTGACAGTGGGGAATCAAGTGGCGATAGCACTGTGGAAGCTTGCAACAGCAAATTGCTACCAATCAATGGCACTGTCGCTTTTTACAGAGCATGGTGTAGGTGCTGATGAGTTCTTTGATGGCTACTGAGTCCGATGAGTGAGTTATGGTCCCCTCCACATGTAGGGCACACTAACAATGCTTTGAATCAGACAGCAGATTCTTTCCTCCTCTGATTCCAATCATAACAAAGCTTGATCCAATCTGTCTCACAACACTTAGCTCCATCTACAGGCTGACTCCTCCAATCAAAGCAGCATTCTGCACTCCTTTCCCAATCAGCCACAGAGATTCCAAAGGATACTAAGTCATCTTTACAAGCATCCTGAAATCTGTGCAATGATCTGCCTCTCTTTCTAGACCCTTCATGAGTTTCAGAGTACAACACACTCTTTGGGATCCTGTGATCCAGCATTCATTTGACATATTCAAGCCACCTGAGTGTTTTCTGACTAATCTACATTTGCATGAATGACAAACCAGCACAATTTAACACTTCCACATTGTCACCTTCTCTTTCCATCTTATTCAAAGAATGTTATGCAAGTATCTGATATGAAAGCACTTTAATCTATTGGTATATTTGGCATGTCATCCATGTTTCTGAGTCATGTAGAAGAGCGGATAAAACACAAGTCTCATAAAGATGGGTTTTCACTTTAGTTGACAATATGTTAGTGTTCCAGGCTCTGTCTTGTAAAAGACCAAAGTTCCTGGCAGCTTTGCCAATTCTACTAGTGAGTTTAGCATCAAGATCTACATTGCTGGTAACAGTAGAGCCAAGGTAGCAAAATTGGTCAACAACATCCAGACGAATACCATCTAATGTGATATCTGGAACTGGTTCTAAAAGCCTTGGTGCATAGTAACAGTCTTCTTCAAGCTTATTGCTAGCCCAAAGATTTTGCATGAATCAGAGAATTTGGTAATAAGATGTTATAGGGCATCATCATCATGCTTTAGATTGCTACCAATCAATAGGAAATCCCACAGTGGGGGCCATTGTCATGAAAACACGTAGGGCCATTAATCATCTCTTGCTATTCACTGCTGTGACACTCAGCAAACTGCAGAGATAGTAGATGGACATGCAGCAATCAGGTTCCCCAACTGTGGTGGAGCAAAAGATGGAACATGTCTCTGTTTTAGCCACCAGCCCAAGTTGCCGCAGAGTACATCGACAGAAAGGGCTACTTTTCTATGGCTATGCAAGTACAAGTGGGTTACCATGAACACTTCACTGATATCAACGTGGGCTCCTGTGTTTAAGAACACAGGACTGTTCAGAAAGCTGCATGTCAGGGCATTCTTTCCTGACTAGTGGTTACCATGGGCACTATTGAAATGCTAATAGTGACTCTTTGGGACCTAGCCTACCTCTTCCTCTCCTGGCTCATGAAACCATACACTGGCTACCTTGACAGCACCCAGGAGTGATTCATCTAGCAGCTCAGCAGACACAGAATGACAGCTGAATACATTTTTTGGCAGATTTAAAGAATGCTGGCTGTGTTTATTCAAGAGATTGGATCTCCGTGAGAAAAATACCCCAATAGTTACAGCTGTCTGTTGAGTCCTGCATAACATCTGTGAGGCAAAAGGGGAAAAGCTGCCACAAGGCTGGAAGGCAGAGCTGGATTGGCTATCAGCTGACTTTGAACAGCCAGACACAAAGGACATTACAAGAGCTCAGTGTTGAGCTATGTAGCTGAGGGAGGCTTTGAAAGAGCACTTTAATGGTCAGTCACATTAATGTACTGTCCTGAACTGCTGTTGTCTGGAAGGTTTGGGGGCTGTTAGAAATTGTATAGTGCTTGCTGTACATTTATAAATATTTTACAGCATCTTTTACTGAAGGTATGAATTATGCAGTCTTGGCTGCACATTTATAAATATTAGACTGTTTTAGTAAAGCTATAAATTATGTAGCACTTGCTTTACATTTATGCACAAGTGAATTCTGTGGTGCTGTACATTTACGAACACAGAGTGCTTTTGTTTATTATGATGCATTTTGCAATGACTTATGCACTAATAAAGAATTATATTTTCAAAAAATAGAAGTTGATTGAGTGCCAAAAACAGCACAGAGAAACCATTTGGGGCTGATGTCAAAACACGGTATTGATGTCAGAGGAAAGAAAAACAGTATAAAACCAGAGTGATAATATGGCACCAACTTGCACTCAGTTTGAAAAGAAACCATTGCACACTACAGCTGAATGAACACTAAATCTAAACAGACAAATGTGCTTAGCTGCATAGGAATGTATGCAGCATGGAGTACAACCTGGAGAATCTTAGATGTAACTAAGTGCAGTACTATGTGAATAATGCTGCCTTTCAACCCCGGTGCACTTTTAAGTGCACAAAATTTTTCCCCACACAATTTTGTCCAGAAGTTGAAGTGGAGCAGCTATGGGCAATTGCCCTGCAGCCATTCTGATATGGTGCAGTCTTCCTAGCATTGTTTTACAGAGACTGTATTCAGAAATGTTGCACTAGCCTGGAATACATGTACCACAGATAGGCAGGCTAGCAGCTGGGGCAAGTACTCCTAAGGTGGGGGTGCAGAGGCTATATACGGTAATGAGATTTAATTTTTTGTTCCCTTTCTTATGTGGATTTGCATTATGCATGTTGGGTGGTTTGTCCTGTGCAAGGCAAGTGGGCCCTGGGCCAGACAGGATATGCCCCTTTGAGGATAGGTGTTCCATGGAAAAATCAGCTGTCAAGCTGGGAATGGGGAGCAGATGTTTACTCAGATGATGAAAAGACTCAGCAGGTGAAAAGACTGTGGAGATCAGTAGGAGGAGCTTAGATTCTGGAGAGACTTGGAGGGAGACTCCCTGGAGCAGAACCTGAACCCTAGCAGGGGTGAGCTAGAGAAACTGGTAAGGATTACAGCACAGCCTGAGCCCCAGGAAGGAAGGCTCTGAAGCCCTGTCCAAAAGGTAAAGAAGTGTGAGCCTAGGAAGGAGGGCAGTTAGTATAGGGAGAGGCTTTGGGAAGGAGAACCAGGACAGGTTGTGGCTATGGAGGACAGACAGCCCCATTATTAAACAGGGCCAGGAACCCTAATAGAGATTGCAGTTATGTCCTGCTGTTAAGGGGAAAAAGAAAGGACTAACTGGAGCCCAAGGGACTGGAAGTTGAGCCTGCGAAGAGAAGGGCCAAAGGCTGTTGTATGCCTGACATAGGTCAAGGATGGAAATTTAGCACTTTCTTTGGACCCCAAATACCCTCAAAACAGTGGACTTTTGTGACTTCACCAGAAGGCCCAATTACTGCAGCAACTGAACTGTGCTGAAGGATGAGAGTCATTGAAAAGCCAGGATTTGTGTATGTGTGTGTGTATTTATATGTGCACATATGTGTGTGTGTACATATACCTAGGGGAGGGGAAAATGACTCTAGCCAGAGCTAACTCAATAACATATTCCTAACAGTAGTTCCCAATAGATTTTCCAGGACTATCAACTCAAAGAAAAACAACCTTAACAATCTCTATAAATTTACCCACACCCAAGGCACCTAACCTGTATGCTTCTGGCATTCCTGACTTAATAATAAATAACAATAACCATGTCTTCTTGCAACTCACCCCCTCCCTCTGAAATTTTTGCCAGCATGTGTCACTGATGTGTAATAACTCACCCTGAACTGTTCCATTCTCTTACTGCATGCCTTGAGGGAGGATCAGATAATGGCAAAGAAAATGTGTCAACTGCTGCGATCACTAAGAGATCTAATCCAACAAACTCATTATGCCTTTTATAATGAAATATCATTGGCAGAGGGTGTTATTCTGCATCCAAAAAAAGGGGTAGCAGACAACACTCGAGTTAATTATGTGGCTATTTAACTACAATCATCACAGTGAAGAAAATGTAAGAAGCTGTTCTTCATCAGCTATCGCTAATGCTAAAGAAACCCTCCATTAGCTCTGGCAATCGTGAAAACATGCTCTGACAAGACTAAAAATGTTTTATCTCCCCCATTGAGTGAAAATGGACTCAGACCCTTAACTGCAAATATATATTAACACTATACTTTGTAGAGCTTCGAGTACTGGCTAGTACTATAAACTGCCAACCATAAAGCTTCCCTGTGAGTAAATATCATACAGTTTAGGGCATGATTGTTTTTTGGAGACAAATACTATAGGAAGGGAAACAAAAATATTTATAGATAGATTACAGAATGCATATACTATAACCAGACTGAATTTTTGCTATTCCATTCAGCTATTGCCTGAAGCTCTCCCCATTAATGACTTAACCAAAGGCTTTTTCCCCCTCTCTAGAGCAAGATCCCTAAAACAAAATCCTAACAAAGTTTTTCAGATTGTGAACTTCTGAGAAACTTCCTCATTACTGTTGTACATTTTGAAATCTATTTTCAAATGAAAAGGGAAAATGCAAAAGGCAACGTGGACCAGAGAAACGTTCCCTATTTATTTCAGGTGATCTGAGCAACAGCACCTTGAGAACAGACAGTCTCTAGTAATTATTAAGGTTACTAACCAGAAAAAAAAAACCCTCACGTTTTATTTTTATACTGTGTTACATAGGATACATATGCACGTGCATACACATGTACACACACACACACACACTTTACATTTACATATATATATATACACACGTATACACACAAACACACATAAAAGTTGAAGAGAGAAGTGTAGTACAATCATTTTGAAAATATTAAAACTATTTTAAATACATTTGCAGCAATGCACAAAGAAAGGGGAGAAAGAGACTGTAATAACCCAACCTCCCTTTGAAATATTAACAACTTATTTTGAATTGTTCAATTGACCAATCAGGAGTAAAGTGAGGACATGGACTTAATTTTCAGCATAGGCAGCCACAAACTAAAACCACTTTTTGAAAGCTTGTTTACCTGTGGATATTGGTTTTAATTTATCTCATAATGATCAAGGAAGGCAAAAGACTGCGAGCGAAATAACTTTTTTCCTGTGGATAATAATTTGTCACATCTAATTCTTCCCAGGGAAACCACAATCACTTCTGAGCCTGTATAGATATCCCGCCATCCCACCCCACCCGATTCCATCCCCCCCAAAAATGAGAAGCTAATGGGAGAATTACCTACATGCAATTCTTCTCTGAAGGTGTCAGTTGTAATAAATCACCCCTCTTCGGGCTGTGATCTTACTGCGATACTGGCAGGAACTCCCAGAGCTCACAATTTTAAATTTGTTGGCAGAGCCTACAGCCTGCCCCTGTTGCAGAACCATTGCAAACCCTACTGCTTCCAACTATCAGTTTCTTTGCTATAGAGAAAAAACTATTTCCTTTAAGGTGGAAAACATACATTGCTAAAAAAACCAAACCCAACCTCAGATCTCAGTGAACTGGATGGGCAAGGGGTATAGGCTAATAAACTTTCATTCTTAGAGATGAAGAATTACAGACAAGTCAGTTTCTTTTCTCTAATGGGGCCAGTTTTGAAAGATCACCACTCATGGAGATTCAAAAACTACAGGAATGTCTTTATAAAAAATGATGGTGAAAAACTATTCCAAAAGCCACCGACATACTGCAGGATAGAAACTTAGTATATTTTAAAATTTTGTAATGACAAAGGCCCTGATTCTGCAACTTACTCTGGACAGACATCTGCAATCATCTGGAACTCCCATGAAATCCATCAAAGCCAAACCTGAATTCTTAATAAAAGGCCAAGTCCAAGTAATAATGCTAGGAAAACTGTCTATTAAATGTCATGTGGTTGTCCTGCAAATTTCTTTGGCAGGAACTAACTTGAAACAAACCTTTGTAGAAAACAATTTCCTTGGAAATGCATCTCATGCGTGTGAAATTGCAGACTTGCCAAAAGGAGGCAACAACAGAACCATTCACTCATTTGGGCACCGATGGCTGGATTTTTAAAGGAATTCAGGTAAATAAAGATGCCGATAGGTACTTTTAAAAATCTCACAAGTTGCCTATCGGCATCTTTAGGCACCTCAATACCTTTAAAAATCCAGCCATTACTCTGCAAACACTTAAACATTTGCTTAAACTTTAAGCACTTAAGTAGCCCAATTGACTTCAAGATCAACATGACCTATTTACTGCTTGGCTTTCCAGCACACCCGCTCAATCTGAGGCTTTTGACTGGAGCCTCAGGTATAAGAGTAACTAAAAAATCTCAGAACTCTTACGAACTCTATGGTCATGGTGGCAGAGACTGCAGTCATTCCAGTTACAACAGTGGCATTTCATAAAATGGAACAGGAATAGAGTGACAGAGCTTTTTCCAGGTAGGTCACCAAAAAGATTACTTTAGTCTCTCTCCTGTTATTTACTTAAATAGATGATATTGAAAGAATAATTTTCTATCAGTTTAAAATAGGCATATGTTTTTTTCCAGTGGCTGAGAGAAGGCCAAGATAGTAGTGATGGTGTTAGTCATGAGCATAATATCTTGCTATTCAATTTCTCATGGCAAGCAGGCAGGAGTCATAGTGGAAATAAATATGTGGTGGTATTCTTATAACCTCCACCCACAAAGTAAACTCTACCCACAAGACATATGGCTCACAGTAGATTGTGCAGACATTTAAGACATTGTCATACATGCTCTCACTGCTTGGTTCCCCCTCATCTGTGTCTAAATAAACCCACAGGCTCCACTGGGCTCCTCATGCTTGGTTTCCCATCAGTAAGACTTATACGTCCAACTATGTTTCTTTGGTCCCTTTTTGAAGGCCACATGCCCTAATGAGCTGTATTAGCCATCTTCTGTTTGACTCTTCCTTGACCTGGGAGTGGGATGGAGAAGAGTGTTGGCATCTCACAAGCTTATGCTCTTAGGCTGCCAAAATAAGCTGTCCTTCACCATTGATTGTGCAGATTTATATAAAGTGATTCTCCTCTTCTTTTCCTGCATGCTTTGCTGAGCACTGAAATAAGTGTTGATGTTTAAAGTATTTATCATCACTAGGCTTCTGAATTAGCCTCTCTGCAGTGAATAGAGTTGCTCACACCTCTCTATTTACTGTTTCAAATTCTGCAGATGCAGAGACATCGCTGTATCATCCAGCCTCAAAAATGTGAGTCCAATGTATCCCAACAACCATAACATCTAGGGCCGGATATTTACATGCCGACTACATGTGGTATGCTCATCCAGTACATCAGATGCCCCGACCACAACTGTGTGTGTGAAACCAGACAATCACTATACTTTCAAATGAACACAAACAGAAAATGGATAAAAGACAAAAATACCCTATCTCTCCGGGCCAAATCTTTTCACAGAGCAATCATTCCATATCAGACTCTTAGTCCCTCTCCTCAAAGGAAACCTAGACAAAACCTTCAAGACAAGAGCTTGGGAACTTAAATTAGTAACTCTGATGGACATTAAAGATCATGGGCTTACTAGAGGAACTTGTTTTATGGTTCATTATAATGATTTGTAACACACCCTACTGCCTGCTAATCTTAGTTATCCCCTTCATTTAAAGTTGTCTCGCACAGCATGTGTGAAACACTTATGTTTAAATTGTCCCACTTTGTATTTAGCTCCGATATTCTTGTTACCTTTTCCAGACCTTAAGAAGAGCTTGTATCTTCCTCCAATAGATAGGGCCGAAGGTGTGGGGGGGAAGCCAGTACAAATTACCGAGGCCCGGCGGTCCAGAAGGGGGCCCAGGTCCCGGCTTCCCTAGCCCTGATTAGCCGGTCTGCCCTTGCTGGGAGGCCCGAAAAAGATTTTTCACCTGGGCCCGAACCAACCCTGCCAACAGAAGTTGCTCTGATAAAAGCTACTCCCTCACCTATCCTGTCTCTCAGATCATTAAAGATATGTTAACGTTGTGCTGAGCATTGCGACAGTTAATTGTTTGAAGAGCCTAAATTTCATTTTCAAAAGGCATTTAGTCATTTAGAAGTCAAAATCTGATTGACAGTCAATTTGCAGTGTTGTTTTAGCTATGTTGGTCCCAGGATATTAGGTAGGTGAGATAATATCTATTATTAGACCAGCTCCTGTTGGCTTTTGAGCTACACAGAGCTCTTCTTCAGGTCTCAAGAGTCAATGGGGTTTAGATTCCTAAGGGCTAGACTCACAGAGAAACTTAGGCATGGCAATGCTGAGCACCACATCCAACTTTTAGGCACCTTGAAAGTCAATGGGATTCACAAAGCTTGAGTTTTGTGCCCAGCCTCCCTATACAATAAATGGGGAGAGACAGATGCTTCAGAATGGGATTCACAAAAGCCAGTATGCTAGGTTACTCCCCACCAAAGCATGCCAATGGGAGAGGCCAAGATGAGGGGTTATTCTAAGCCCTGCCCTCTCTCACTGACATATGTGCCTAAATCTGGGCTGAAGGGAGGTGCCTGCCTTTGCTTGAGATTCTCAGCTGGAAATCCTTTATTGAAGTTAGACACCTATGTTGCTTTTACAGGAAGCTAGATGAGCATGACCTCCCCCATAACTTGTAGCCTTATGAGTACAAGGGAACTCACCTGGGATGTAGCAGACCCCTAGTTGAACCCTCTGGTTGAGAAAGAATCACTGGGCCAGAGAAAGCACACTTATGAGAATGACTTGGTAGCCTGGTGGTTAGAGGACTCTGCTGAGATGTGGAAGACCCAGAATCCTGTCTTCCTGTTCCAATAACTTTTTAAAATTATTTAACCACAGTGGAACAGCTTCAATAGAATATCCCATAGCCAAGTGGCTACTGCACTTCCCTGAGATAGAGATACCTGTTCAAAATCCTTCTTCCCAGATGGAGGGGAGACTTGAACTGGGGTGTTTCTCCCATCCCCGCTGACTACCCTAACCACTAGGTTAAAAAGGAGGTCATACTCTCCCAAGCCATTTTATGTAAGCTCACCTATAGGGGCCCAATCCAATGGGTGAGTGCTGAGCATGCTTACCAGATCAGGTCTCCTGAGTTAGGGGAGGAACACCTATCTTTCCCCAGTTTGTCCATTGCTCTGGGGCTTAGGCCTCCAGACACCTGGTGTGGGGTTGCAGTGCACATGTCCACAGGCAGAAGCCTAGGTACCTGGGGAATTTGAGTACAAAGGTTTGGGCACTGAAAGAGTTTAGGCATCTACAGTACTTGGCAGCAGTTCAGTAGGGGGTTTGTGATTCCCAGTGGGGCCTGATTCCACAATTTAGGTGCCTAAAGTAACATCTAGGGGCCTAATTTCTTTTGTGAATCCAGCCCAAAATTATCTATGCCACTTTTGAAAAAGAGATTTAGGCTCCTAAATCAGTTCAGCCTTGCAATGCTTAGCACAACGACTAAATAGCTTTAAAAATCTGTGCCCTAGAAACTAAAATGGTGTTTTGTTTTGAATGAAAGATTAGTTTCCATAGAATAAGAAGCCAGCATTTCAAGAGGTGCAGGAATGATATACTGGCTACAAGCAAGTATGCTCTCTAGGTAAAGGAAGGAGACCTGCTGGAGTATGCATACTACAAACTTGTCCAGTCTATGCTCTTATCAGTTACACTACAGAATATAAGGCTCACCAGTCTCTTACCTTAGGAGAGTAAATCATTTCCAGTGTTTTTAGGTTTCTTTTAGAATCAGGGCACAGGGGAAACAAACAACACAGTGCTGAGAGAAGCCATCTTGAATCATTTGAGTGGGCATCGGGGTGGCTGATTTAGAGCTTTATACAGTACCACATAGTGGCAGCTATTAAGTATTACAGTCACCTCATTTAGTGGATAGAGAAAGTCAAATGTTAGCTTTAATATTTTTTTTCTAGTTATGCTTTCTCATCTCGTCTCTTTACAGTGACTGGTGTCCTGCTTATTTCCAGAGTAGGTTAAATGAGTATATTAGCAGTCTGACAACAACAGAAAAAGGAAGAAAAAAACAGTGGGAAGGGGACTCATGAGACATAACAGAGAAACAGAGATAGGGTTGATTGGCAGAAACAAAAGGAAAGTAGCCCCAGAACTCAAAGTTGATTTCTAGTGCCAAGGCCAAAAGGTATAGACTAAAATTTAGCAAGGGTGATGTCATCTAAGCAAAAACTAGGTTCCTGTGCAGGTGTAAGTCAGTAGCAGTATCTGTGAATGGCAATTTGATGGAAATTTTTTAAAGGAATTTAAGAAAAAAATGCAATATTTTGTTATAGAGCAGTATGCTGTTTGGGATCTGGCTTTTCTCTTTGCATCTCACATTTCCCATACTACAGACTTAGAAGTACAGGTCTATGTCATATTGAGGCATAGATCGGGCATGATAGCGTAGGAAAAATAGAATTCTAACACAAACTTTGGAAGGAATTTAGGATGCATCTCTAGCACCACCTTAATCTTAAAAAGGTAGGCCATGATTCTCCACTGCCTTACACCTTGTGATGCAATCATTTACACTTGGCCCAAGTGGGTGTAAAAAACCCTCTATATTCTGATTTGGTAGTCTCTTTATACTCACCTTACATTCTCTAAAGGGGTTTTAAAGTTGCATCAATGTAACTTACACCCACTTTAAGATCCAGAGCAGCATAAGGGATCTTCAAGTAAATGAGGTTCAGAGACACTGAATACAACAGTACTGCTCATATATGTAATATTAAAGCATGTGTATGAGTATTTGCAGGATTAAGGCCTAAAATAACTAGATGGCACTCCACTGACAGCACAAGCACATCTTTTGATCCCTTCCCAGGTGCTGTTTTATTATCTGTACAACGGTGAAGATGCACTTCCATCCTTTGCAAACAAGCTACAATGGTCTGCAAGCATTTTGTAAAGACATGACTCAGATAGCAGCTATAAAGGTGCTATCTGAAGTTGTCAGTTCTGTACCTGTGTCAGAAGTCTGAGATACAAGGATGTGGGTATACATCCCAGTCACCAGATTTGTCTAAGGTCCACAGCACATTCCTCAAGAACAGGGATTCTCAACCTGGGGAGAAGAAGTGTGAAGAGGTGTCACAGGGTTGTGACCCCCACAACCATTCCCACATTGCTAAAGGGGAGGAGAGGCCTGGTTATATGGGAAGAGAGTTTCCACATGGAAAAGGCTGAACACCACTGTGCCAGAACACAGGATGATTGTTACTAGAGACACAGTTTAAACTTTCACAAGATAGGAAGTAAGATCTCCACTCTAGGAGGAACATCAGGATAAAAATCTTTCCTCTTTCATACTGTGGGATTAATTTGACAGCTTTCTATGGCAAGAAAATGTGAAAGTCCTGCAACATCTTCTCCTCAATGTTGTTGATCTAGAAAGCATTATCACTAACTAGGACATCTCTATTGATCAAAATCTGGAGCCTTACTTTACAGTGCTCATGACTCATATGACTGAGGTGACCAGGGATTATTGTTTATCACCTTCAGGGAGACAGAAGTTGACTGACAGGCTATTTGCTCTGAAGCCTAATCAATTATGACTGTAACATTTGGAGGTTTAGGGCCTTTTGTTTCTGTCACATGGAAGAGGACCTTGAGTGTAGTGACTACTGAGATTTACTGGTAGTCTTCCAATGGTTTGATCCTTCAATCTGAACTGAATATGTGTACAATCACTCTTAACCTTTTGGTCAAAATCCTTGCTGTTCTTGAGTAAACCAATTCCAGGAAACATGTCTATTAGATGTTGAGGGGGTAAAAAAAAGCATGAGGGGGTAAAAAAAAAAGCCTACACAATTTAGAAGCTTGTACAACATTTATTTTCTTTATTGTCCAAGTGATATTAATAAATGATAATATGCTCTGTGATCAAATAACAGTTTTAACTTCATGTATAATTTCTACAATAGCAGGTTTTTGTTTGTTGTTTTTTTTGAGGGGGGAGAGGTTCCTAAATTGCATCTCAGGACAACTTTATAACACTTTACCAAAAAAGACCCCAGTCATCTGCATTTGATTTTTTAATAAATTGTCAACAAGGTGGCAATACAACTACAAGACACATTATAATTAACATTCTTTAAATTTTGCACCACTGAATATACTGTATCCACAACAGTATGCCACATTTTCCATTAAGATGTTTAACATTTAATATATAGGTTTCTATAAATTAAATGAAGCACTCTTTATGTAAGGTATAAAAACAAATTGTTTTCTCTACAAGAATACTGTAACTTATCTCACATACACACACACACACACACACACACACAAATATACACAGATGAATCAACACAGGAATCTTGAATAAATGTAACAGGTGAGCAGATAATATCAGTGATTGCTTATCTTCATAGTAAACATTAGCCTTATGCGTATCCCACTTGAATTCATTTAATTAAGAAGCTGAAAAGAAAAGGAAAATATGATTAAATGCTGAAACATGCTTAGGAAACATGCCATCACAAAATTAGTTTAGAAGAATCAAAAAGAACTGTAAGAATTAAACAATTAAATCATTCAGTATTTGTAGGAGACAATCTTTTAAAAAATGTATATGACATATTCAGTAATTAACAAAGCAAGCATGAAGTTATCAAAAACAAAAAACAAAAACCTGAGTGACTGAATAAACTTAAAGATTATCCCATTAAAAATATTTTAAAATGCAAAATTTATTATAAGCACATATTTTCTTCCATTAAGTTAGGCTTTTGGTCTTAATATTAAAGGATATAAGCAAGCACTGCCACTCTCCTGCAGTACTGAAACACTTGTATTCCAAAGATTTGTTTATAACCATCCTTGTCCACAGCTCAAGTGGCCCAAGGGCATGCACAGCATATAAGAGTTGGCAAAAGTCAGTGGATCTGCAGATTTTTTAAAAAAATCTATTTATTAAAATGTGTTGAAGCTCAGATGAAATTATTTCACTCAGTATTTATTACTGTCTGAACTCCCTTGGAAAGAAAACTTCAAACGTACGGATCATACATATAGCGTTTTTCAAAAAACTTTACAGAGAAGATATGATTCATTATCCCCATTTTACAGATGGAGGAACTGAGACACAGAGAGGGGGAAGAGCTAAATCCACAATGGGACTTGGGCACCTGACACTTTAGGCACCTGAGTCCAACATTTAGGTGCCATTCTGCTTCTGAGAACACTCACGCAGCTTCTCCCTAAAGTCCCTATGCTTCTACCTGTGGTCATGAGCAAAAGTGCTTAAGCACTGAAGCCACTGAGCTGCTTGGCAACCTATCTTACATCTTAGCACTGGCAGGATTCATGAATTAGGTTTTCTCAGAGCACACCTAACCTGCACAAAAGGCAGCTGGGGCGAGCAGATCAATGATGGTCACCATCTTCATTGTACCCAATATCTCAGTGGTTAGTGCGTTCACCTGAGATGTGGGAGATCCATGTTTGAATCACCACTCTTTTGAGCAAGGACTTGATTGCAGGTCTCCCTCCTTCCAAGAGAGTGCCCTAACAACCATTCTATCGACTATAATGGGCTCGGGGAGAGGGCAATCTCTCTCTTTCACACACACACACTTTTTATGAGGAAGTCCTGACCTGGACTAGGTACCTACCTCCAGGATCAGGTTAACGTCTTTGAATCCTGAGTAGACATAGTGCCTCCCTCTGGCCTGGAGTTAGGCACCTAAGTACCTTTGAGGGGTAGGAATTAAGTTATACTCTTCTTCTCAGCATTTCCTACAGACTAGCTGTCTGTTCAGCTTGCTGGCTTTTGTGAATCCCATTCCTAGGCACAAAATTCTCCCTGTGCATTGTCTGTGGAACCTAGCACTTAACTCAGGATTGAGGATTCCACTGGATGATAGAGTGCCTAAAAGATAGGTGCTCCAGTGACTAAATCCCTTCATAGATTGAACCCAAAGTGACTAGCCCAAGGTCACACACAGGAATAATAATGATAACCCAGAAATAGACTCTTGTCTGTTGGTCTGGTGACCTTTTCCACAGGACTGCAATATTTTAGAGGACAACAGGGAAGGACTGCCATAGTTTCACTACAACATTCCTCTTTAGCTTCTTGTAAAATATTTTTCCCAACTTCTTACAGATAAGTTGAGTTCCCTGGCATACCTACTACGCAGATATTTGAGGGGAATAATCAGTTCTGTTTATGGCATTATTAATTATTACAAAATGTCCATACAAACACCATAAAAGGATAAGAACATTTACAAATATAGTTCCCATCACAGAGTTTACAAGATACAACCAAACACATGGCAAAACAGATGCCAACTGGTCAGAAGCTGCAGTGTGAGCACGGCCGCCTGGGGGGGGAGGGGCAAGTGGGGCGATTTGCCCCGGGCCCCGCAGGCGCCCTCACAAGAGTTTTTCGGGGCCCCTGGAGGGGGGTCCTTCACTCGCTCCAGGGGCCCCGGAAAACTCTTGCGGGGCCCAGGCCCATGGAGCTTCTTCTGCTCTGGGTCTTCAGCGGCAATTCAGTGGTGGGGGGGTCCTTCTGCTCCAGGACCCGCTGCCAAAGTGCTGGGTCTTGGGTGGCAATTCGGCGGCGGGAAGACCTCAGGCCCCCTGAATCCTTTGGGCAGCCCTGAGTGTGAGGGGATTATTAAATCCCCATTCTGCTGAAAAGACTTCAAGATGCTTTCATGAAGAGGTGGAGATTTAAAGGAGATACAGAATGCTCAGCTGAGAAGACACCACAGCTGATCCAGACATAACATGATGGAAAGCGCAAAGCCAAGAGTGAGAAAAGGAAATGACGAGAGGAGTAAAGACAGACAATAATTCAACATTTTATATGTGCTAAACACTTCCTGTTTATCCTCTTCTCCAAGTGCTTCAAAATAGATTCCTTGAGGACCTGCTCCATGACTTTTCCAGAGACTGAGGTGAGGCTGTAGCTCCCCAAATGCTCCTTCTTACCTTTTTTTAAAGATAGGCATTATATTTGCCTTTTTCCAATCGTTAGAGATTTCCCCCAATCACCATGAGTTTTCAAAGATAACGACCAATGGTTCTGCAGTCGCACCAGCTAACTCCCTCAGGACCCTCAGATGCATTGCATTTGGACCCATGGATTTGTGGGCATGTCACGCTTTTCCAAATAGTCCTTAACCTGTTCTTTCACCCACTAAGGGCTGGTCACCTCCTCTCCATACTGTGCTGCCCAGAGCAGCAATCTGGGAGCTGACCTGGCTTGTGAAGACCAAGGCAAAAAAAGCATTGGGTACTTCAGCTTTTTCCACATCATCTGTCACTAGGTTGCCTCCCCCATTCAGTAAGGGTTCCACCTTTCCCTGACCTTCTTGTTGCGAACATACCTGTAGAAACTCTTCTTGTTACCCTTCATCTCCCTTGCTAGCTGCAACACCGATTGTGTTTTGGCCTTCCTGATTATATCACTGCACGCTCGAGCAATATTATTCCTCCCTAGTCATCTGTCAAGTTTCCACTTCTTGTAAGCGTCCTTTTTGTGTTTAAGCTCACCGAAGATTTCTGTGTTAAGTCAAGCTGGTCACCTGCCATATTTGCTATTCTTTCTGTACATCAGGATGGTTTGTTCCTGCACCCCCAATAAGGCTTCTTTAAAATACAGCCAGCTCTCCTGGAATCATTTCCCCCTCATATTAGCTTCCCAGGGGATCCTGCCCAACAGCTCCCTGAGGGAGTCAAAGTCTGCTTTTATGAAGTCCTGGGTCCATATTCTGCTACTCTCCTTTCTTCCTTTTCTCAGGATCCTGAACTCGGCTATCTCATGGTCACTGCCGTCCAAGTTGCCACCCACTTCTACTTCCCCTTCCAATTCTTCCCTATTTGTGAGCAGCAGGTCAAGAGGAACACAGCCCCTAGTTGGTTCCTCCAGCACTTCCACCAGGAAGCTGCTCCCAACACTCTCCAAAAACTTCCTGGATTGTCTGTGCACTGCTATTTTGCTCTCCCAGCAAATGTCAGGGTGACTGAAGTCCCCCATAAGAACCATGGCCTGTGATCTGGAAACATGGATGCGGTGATGATGGACTACACCTCTCCAACCGAGAAAGGGATGTTTTTAGCCATTGTCAAGGAGGGAATTGTTAAGTATTTGGGAACCAAGGGAGGAAATAGAGGAGAGGAGGCCAAAATATTTGTGACTCCTGCTTGTGACAGGTGTCCAGTGCAGGTACATGTTCCATAGAGGGTCCAGTCTCCTGCTAAACTGGAATTGCATGTGGTCTAAGGGGAAGACATCCCCCAAGGAAGCTGGGGAATGCGGTTGGGGCACTTAATGTCTAGTACAGCGAGGGACAACTCTCTTTCCTCAGCTTCTTAACCCTCATATGAGGGAAGGGCAGTGGGTCCCAGCAGTCGGCTGGGGACCAGCTGTGGAGCAATGAAGTAATGACAGCAGGCCTCAACCAGATGGAAACAATTAAGCAAGGAATCATGGCCAACACCATATGAGTTATTGCTGAGTAGTTACCAGATAAGTTTAGTTAATTAACCATATCACTTGTATCTTGTCTTGTTCCTCTACTTCTGGGACAATGATCAGAAGATAAGATACCAAACATACCAGACATAGCATTATGGAAAGTGCAAAAACAAGGGTGGGAAATGCAGATGAAAAGAGGACTAAGGTAAAATGATTAAGAAGAGCAGTGGCAATGAGAGGAGAAAGAGAGTAAACGGGAGCAGAGATCGGAAGGTCTCAGAATTACATAGGGTGAGAAGCACAAATATATGATAAGAAACTGGAAGACAATGAATACTTTTACAGAAAGGGGATGTGGTTAGAGCTATCGGAAAGAAAAGATGAATTTAGCAGTGACAGTTTGGAGAGATTAGATGGGAGACAGGTGAGAATAAGTGGGTGAGGTGAGACAGGACAAGGTTACAGTAGTAAGAAGAGAAATGATCCATGTTGAGGACAAAGATTTTAGCAATGGAAGCACTGAGCAAAGGAATGATCTTAGAGATATACCGCAGAAGACACTAGATATAGGGGACAGAGCACAGTGAAGAGTCAAAGACTATATCAAGATTATGAACCTGTTAATGGTGATAAAGAAAAAGATCATAGAAGAGAGGGTTAGAAAGAAATAGGAGAGATTCAGTTTTGGGGGAGAGGGGGATGAGTTGCTGATGGTGACTGAATGTCCAAGATGACATGTTGGAAAGACAGCTGTAGATGCAAGACTGGATGGAACAGGAGACGCTGGAGACAGAGAAGCTGATTTGGTAAACAGCATAAAGTTGGAAGCTATGGAGAAAACAAAGACAGAAAATGAGGAGGACTGGGAACAGAACACAGAGGGACATCAAAAACTAGGGGGGAAAGCCATTAAAGGAAATAGTTAAGGAATGCATAGCAAGGCTGGAAGAGAAGTAGGAAAGTAGAGTAACATATGCCATGAAACATGATAAAATAGGATGAGAGAGGGATCAACACTGTTAAAGGCAGCAAGCAGATCAAGAAGGATGAGGACAAAATAGATTAAGTGGGCTGGTACTGTAAAGCCCCATCAGTGGAGAGCCACACTCTTGCATGACTTAGGATCTGTGTTACAGAGGAAGACACCTGCTATCCAGAACTTGTCAGCACTGAAAGAATGGAGCTTTGCTCCCACAAAAATTAGGAGCTTCACATGAACGGGATGTATCTGCAGTGCAGATTTCCTAAGCTCCTACAAGAACTGAATTCCACTTTTGGGTGGCTTAGCAGCCCCGATGAGGCTGAGTTATCTCCTCAAGCAGCCACCTCTCTATGCTGCTTCTTTCTGTAGAGCAAATAAAATGATGATGGACAAGCTGAGGAGTTGGAAGGTGACAGAAAAATGGCAATTTGTGAATTGAGTATGTTTGAGAGTTAGCCAGATTTGAGGTATGCAGCCTGTTTGGCAAAATGTCACAAGCTTGAACATGAATCTCAGTAAATATTTATTAGAAATAGATTTACCAGTTCATAAATTCCAAGTAAATCCATTTAATTATGCAAAAAGACAAGCTAGTAATAACTATTTACTAAAACAGCTGAACATAAAAGCTTCTAGTCAGTCATAAACACATTTTACCCTTACTTTTAACTCTTTGTCTACCTAAACAAATATTCCTTCTGTTAAATACTGTCTTACAAAAAACACATAACATAACATTGCCTGTCTTACTAATAGTTGATTACTTGACCTCCCCAAAATAATTCTACTTAACTTCCTTGAGCTTGTGTTGAGCTATTGAAACAACTGTGTGGAAATGTAGCGAGGGTCTGTATGGAGAGCATATAGGATTCATGTACTGAAATGAACTTATGCAATGTCAAAAGACATTTCTAATTACCATAATGCTCATATTTTCTAAGTGTACGTGAGGAATTTTTCAGCTACCTAGTATTTCACCATTTGTCTTTGTTTTGGTTGCATGAACTGGTATTGTCCAAGCAATCATCCAACAGTTCATGTTTGATTTTATTTTATTATATAACTATTACAAATCTGAGATGTGGTCTCTGCCTTGACTTTTTTATATTTATAATGACATGCAGCAGTTTAGTTCCTCTTGTCTGTTGCTCAGTGCTGATGTGGCTATCCTTCCTTTCTTGATTTCTTTATCTTTTCTCCTAGGTTTACTTATTTTAATAGCTCTTGAATGTAATGGCTACTAATGATAACATACTGACCATAAAACATTATTTTACAACAGTAACCACCATTTAAAAACATAAATTAAAGACAATATTGACAGACTTCTAGAGAATTAAAAAACTATTTGTCACAATTTTTGCAGTTGTAGAAAACATCTAAAATCAAGCCGATAAAAAGGAAAAGAAATCAGGACGCTCATGAAGGCTCTGAATTTGAAGGGACAGTTAAAGACTTCCAAGTGAAGGTTAATGGAATAGCTGTTTTTGAGCCTGAAGACCTTTATTTATCCCCCAAACAGATAAACTAAAGGGAGAGCCAGAGCCAGTTATTATGTAAGGGCTTGATTCAAACCCCATACAGAACAATGAGGTTTGGATCAGTAAGTTTTGGATCAGGCTTTGAATATACCTCAACCCTTTCCTAAAGAAACAAGTGCTAGGATTGTTAAACCTCCTCACCTTCTGCTGCCGAGACTGCTCGTACAGGGGCTAATTAGAGCCAAGAGTCGTAGTAATGCTTTGTGACCTGGATATCACACTGCAATGGACTGTACGTCCTTTTAAAAATAATTAGCTGAATTGAACAACACATCAATCAATACTTATCACCAAGTCACGGAGCTTACAAATTAGTCCTTCTGGTTCTTTTCTTGGGAAAAACTAAACTGTTGTCAAAAGTGTTATTCTATAGGAACACTGAGTAAACATTTGCTTATGTGATTATCACAATTCTTTTATTAAGGAGCTACTGTCTCTTTAAACTACTGAAACCACATAAACAAAGTGGCACTATCAACTTGAAATGTATTAATTATAAGAGTTTAAAATAGTTTCTGTAGGTATGTTTGCCCCTGCCAAAGTTTTGTAAGTTTATAATTGCATTCTTCTTTTTATTTAAAAAATGTATGTGACCGGACTGCTGATAGGTAACATAAAAGGGGAATGGGAAAAGAGTGGGCACTGACTAAAAAATGGTAAATGAAACAATTTCAGACAAGTTCTAATGTCCTAATTAATCTGTCATCTTGCTGTCAACTTTATTTACTCTCATAAAAATGCAGATGACAGTGATAAAAAATGGCAACTGTTTTCGAATAAGTAGAATCTAATTTAATATGGTTTATTTCCAGTGATGATGGTGAGAGATAGGCAGCTGAAACGCCTGCTGACAATGGATGGAATCTATCAGTTGATCAATCAGAGAACCAACACTGGAATACCTTCATGTAGACTATGACAGAACTCCAGGATGTGCACTTGTGCAACCCTGGTTGGGAACACGCAGTCACATACATGTACACACTCTGCTTCTGACTAGGGGTTTCATTTCACAGCCACCCAAACTCCTATTCTTCATTGCTCTTGTTGAAGACAAATATAAAAAAGATTTTCAGTTTCTCAGCCCTTGCTGAATCACTAATTTAATCATTCCACTTATTAAGGCCTAATTTTTACTCTAAGCCCCCTGCAAATACATAAATTGTCTGAAGACCAGACCTAGCACTAAATTGCTCCCAAGGGGAGGGGAACTTTATGATAATGAGCCCCTATACTTGACAAAGATTACTTCCTCCACCATGCCTGTTGGTATATTGGTGGGCAAAGGAACCACCACATGGCCACTCATATATACAGTAGATTGATAGCAGCCACATGAAGGCTGCTTTTCTCTCTGTGCCTCTACTTACACCGTTCCTCCCCTGAGTTGCAGAGTTAGACCCATGGCAATTTAGCATTATTTATAAATTTACTTTTTGTTTTGCATGTTTTTCCTCTAATACAGTGGCTCTGAAACTTTCTAGACTACTGTACCCCATTCAGGAATCTGATATGTCTTGCATACCCCAATTTTCACCTCACATAAAAATTACTTACTTATATAAGAATGGCCATACTGGGTCAGACCAAAGGTTCATCTAGCCCAGTATCCTGTCTTCTCTGGCAGTGGACAATGCCAGGTGCCCCAGAGGAAATGAACAGAACAGGTAATCATCAAGTGATCCATCCCGTCTCCCATTCCCAGCTTCTGTCAAATGGAGGCTAGGACAGAGGTGAGCAAACTATAGCCCGCAGGCCACATCTGGTCCGCAGGACGGTCCTGCCCAGCCCTTGAGCTCCCAGCTGGGGAGGCTAGCCCCCAGCCCCTCCCCTGCAGCCTCAGCTTGCTGTGCCACCAGCGCTCTGGGTGGCAGGGCTGCGAGTTCTTGCCAGGCAGTGCAGCTGCATGACCTGCCAGGTGTAGTGTATTACATTGCTCCCCATAGCAGTAGACTGGTGTACTACTTAGAGCTGCCAGTCCTGGTGCTTCCTAAGTAGCACATTTCTATGGGGAGCAATTTTATACACTACACTGGACCTCCATATAGTTTCAGAACCCAAATGTGGCCCTCAGGCCAGAAAGTTTGCCTACCCCTGGGCTAGGGACACCATCCATGCCCATTCTGGCTCATAGCCATTGATGGACCTGTCCTCCATGAATTTATCTAGTTCTTTTTTGAACTCTCTTATAGTTTTGGCCTTCACAATATTCTCTGGCAAGGAGTTCCACAGGTTGATGGTGCACTGTGTGAAAAAAATACTTCCTTTGTTTGTTTGCTTGTTTTAAACCTGCTGCCTATTAATTTCATTTGGTGGGCCCTAGTTCTTGTGTTATGAGGAGTAAATAACACTTTCTTATTTACTTTCTCCGCACCAGTCATGATTTTATATTCAATCATATCCCCCCTTAGTCGTCTCTTTTCAAAGCTGAAAAGTCCCAGTCTTATTAATCTCTCCTCATACGGAAGCTGTTCTATACCCCTAATATTTTTTGCTGCCCTTTTCTGAATGTTTTCCAATTCCAATATATCTTTTTGGAGATGGAGCGACCACATCTGCACATAGTACTCAAAAATCAGACATAAAATATAAAAAGTGTCACAGCACACTATTACTGAAAATAATTGTTGACTTTCTCATTTCTACCATATAATTATAAAATAAATCAACTGGAATATAAATATTGTACTTACATTTCAATGTATTGTATGTAAAGTGGTATAAACAAGTCATTTTCTGTATGAAATTTTAGTTTGTATTGACTTCGCTCGTACTTTATATGTAGCCTGTTGTAAAACTAGGCAAATATCTAGATGAGTTGATGTATCCCTTGTAAGACCTTCATGTACCCCTAGGGGTTCACATATCCCTGGTTGAGAATCACTGCTCAAATAAATACATAAAAGCCTCTAGCATCTGCTCATGAGGACAAAGACTATAAAAGACATGAATGATTAGAGAGCAGAGGGAGGGCTTTTGACTCAGTGGTAGCCTTCTGATGAAGGACCATGTCTTCACAGACTTTTTGTTTAATTAACTGGTGAACGTGGATTAGAAATATTGACAGAATTATGCTAATAGTTCCGAACAAACAGCCACACTGAAGAATCGTGAAGGAAAAACAGTATGCAGAGGCTTATTTTTTTGCCTTCTTCATAAAGAAGTGGGGTAAAATAGGCAAGATATCTAAATACATGGCTTGAGAGGTGGTTTTAAAGGACAAATTGTTGGGCCCTAGAGCACTCTGAGATACTGTATTGATGAAACCAAATGGGGATATTGGTTTGATAGCAACAAAAGGGAATTGTGAAGAATTTATGTCTGCATGGAGAATGAGCAAGAAGACAATAGTATCAAAAAATCTGGTAGTTCATTTTAGGAAAGCACCCAATGGTTATCTGAATCTTATCAAAGCCTCTTGAGACTGAAAAATTGGGCAGGAGGTCTCAAGGAAAAAAAGACCCCTTTACAAGAATCTTGGGACTTCCTGCTGTTGGGTTTAACCAAAAATACTGTGAAAACAGCAGTCAGCCATTCAGCTTCCAGCTTGATGCAGGAAGTGCAAAGATGCACAAAAGCATTTAAAAATAGAGAAGCCAAACTTTGAACCCAAAATATGTTCAATTAAGGTTCAATATGGGTGAAGGATGGTTTTGTTTGTATTATAAGCAAACCTATTTGGTTATCTCCAGCCAACACGGAGAAAAGAGGGAATCATAGTGTTTTGGTAGAGAGGCAGATGCATATATACCGGTAATAGAGCTTAAACAGTATAAAAGTGGAATTTATAGGGGTTAATGTAGGTCCACATTCATGAACAACATGGTATTTAACTACTTATGGACAACAACAAATAACACTGCAAAGCAAAGTAGAGCAGGAAGCCCATCCATACAGTACACTGAAAAACGTTATCTTGTGCATGTAACTGAAAGCTGACTGGAAAGTAGAAGTAAATTTGGAATTTCATTGCAAAGGGAAAGACTTCTATAAGAGGTACTGTCAGGAACAGAAAGGAGGCAGTATTGGTGAAAGAGAATTAATCAGAAACAGAAGAGGGCATTTGGGGAGAAAACAACATCAAGAAAATCAGTATGGACCTTCAACAAGAATACTTGCATTCAAGGTGAACAGAGACCCAAGACAATAACTGAAAGTACGTTTTTAGAATTGCATTGCCTTAAACCATACAAGCAAATCATAGAATGCACTTGTCATCTTACTACTCCGTATTATATTCTTTACTGTGCTTATCTTGCTCTGCACAGACTATATGAATAATTCCCCATGTGACTGAAATATAGTAGTTCATACAGTTTCTCTCTCTTGTGGTGGGAACAAACCAGTTTTTTTGTTTTGTTTTGCAAGCAAGTTACAAAACAATGTTCTTACATAAGAGAGCAGCTTATAAGTGCTTTCTGGTAAGGGATAAGGGAAAATGTTCAAGATCACTATAAAAGAAAGTAACTAATTATTTCAACATTAAATGCCAATAATTCAACAACTGTTATTTCAGCAAAATGGAGAAATCACAACACTCTGCTGCTAGAAAGTGGACTTGCAAAGGCATAAGTCGTCCTCTCTATGGACAAATGACTAACTCTGGAAGAAGCTGTTCAGTACATATATAAGCAAACTGTTTTTTCTTCTTTTATTATTGTCGTATTTACCCAGTAAGAAATATTTATGTTAACCCCAATCATGAGCGTATCTTGCGATTGGCATTTGGTCCCAGTTTGCCTATTGCTGCGTTATTTTTCATGGTGTAAAAATGTATTGATAACTAGAGTAAAATTATAAAAAATCATTACAGCAGAGATTGGAGCAGCTTCACAAGAAAACATTACTTACATTAATTTCTGACTTTACAGTACAGAGTAATTTATTACACAAATAATGGAGCTCACAGAGAGTGAACAATATGCAAATGTGGTGTATCACATTTTTTCTGCAGTGAAAAGAAAATTAACCACCACACATTCACAGCTTCTGCCCTCCCCCCATTTTCAATCAACAGCTGAAGTAACAATGGCAGAGGCAATACTGGGGTCAGCGAGCAGCAGCATTCCTACCATAATGTTTTATGTACTTTTATAAAAGGAAATAAAACACAGTTACTCACCTTTGTAACTGTTGTTCTTCGAGATGTGTTGCTCATATCCATTCCAGTAGGTGTACGCGCCGCGCGTGCACGTTCGTCGGAGAACTTTTACCCTAGCAACTCCAGTGGGCCGGCAGGTCGCCCCCTAGAGTGGCGCC
>NC_133773.1:88872261-88901735 GCF_003597395.2 Chelonoidis abingdonii
ACCGTATACAAGGGATCACGACGAGGCGCGCAGCTCCCGACACGCGCCGCGCAGAAGTGATCCCGCCACCAGAATCCTCGGTCTTCAGGGAAAGTAGAAGGGAAACACGTAGCCAAGCGCTCAAAACGGGGAGACATGAGACGGGATAGCAACCAGGTTGAGATCCCAGGAGGGGCTGGGGGGCGGACTTGCGGGTAAAGGCGCTCCAGCCCTTTGAGAATCTAGGGACACCATTGGCGTGCGAGAAGACGAGCTGTCTTCATCCCTGGGTGAAAAGTGGAGAGGCCGCGAATGAACGCGAGAGAAGGACAGTGCCAGGCCTTCTCCCTTGAACGACCAAAGGTAATCTAGAAATCACTGGTATGGAAAACATCGGTGGGATGGAAGCGCTGTTCCGTGCACGCAGCACGGTAAAACGCTTCCATTTGGCTACGTATGTCGCCCTGTAGGATGGTTTTCTACTTCCCAGAAGGACCTGCCTCGCTGCGGGACAGAGCAATGTAATTCGGACCGAGTTAGCCACTCAGGAGCCACGCTGAGTAGGTGCAGCGACTGGAGGTCCGGGTGACAAAGGCGGGCCGGTGGTCCTGTGTGATCAGGGTCCAGGTGAAGAGGCAGGGAACCGGGTCGACTACCGACAGGTCCAGCAACAGAGAGTACCAATGCTGGCGGGCCATTGCCAGAGCGATCACATCAATGCGGGTCCGTCGCTGCCGCGCCGTTCAGAAGACGCTTGTGGACTAACGGGAAAGGGGGGGGACGCATAGAAGAGGTGCGTCGACCAGGGAATTAGAAAGGCTGTCCGCGTATCGAGCCCTCGGCTCGCGCCTGGAAAGAGCAGAAAACATCGGGCACTTTCCTGTTTCCTGCGGCGTGCAAAGGAGTCCCGTGGGATGCCCCCACTGCGAGAGAGCAAGGGCGACGTCCGGGCGAAGAGACCATTCTGGAAGCTGAAGGACCGGCTGGAGACGGTCCGCCAGGGTAATTCCGAGCCCTGGGCAAGGTAGGAAGCAATCAGTGAACCGAGTGTGGCTATGCAAATCCCACACGTATCGTTGCTTCTCGAGAAGAAGAGGAGGATTTCGTTCGCCTTGCTTGTTCACAGTAGTAAACTGCCGTCGTGTTGTCGTGATAAAGACTGAGACACAGCGCCCTGGACTCTGACGACGAAACGCGAGACAAGCCAGGTGGACCGCTCTGCAACGTCCCGGACGTTTTGATATGCAGGCAGCTCGGGAGGAGACCAGCCCCTTGGGTCCGGAGGGTCTAGGTGAGCCCCCCATCCCAAATCTGACGCGTTCCGTCCTTACAGGGACACGACGAGGGCTGGGCTGATGAAATGGAAGCCCCCGCACATCGACGGACTGATCTAGCCACCATTGGAGAGAGAGAGAGGACGACTTGTGAATTGTGACCCACCGGTCCAACGTGCGTCTGGACGACCGAACGGAGCGGGGGATGAGCCCGGATTGTAGGGGCGGAGGCAGAGTCGGGCGTGGCGCTGTGACGAAAGTGCCTGGCTGCCATGTGCCCCAACAGCATCACGGCAGTGCGCAGGGAGGTCAGCAGGTGCTGACGTAGGCCCGCGAGATAGGTTCGACAGCGTCTGGACCATGCTGGAGGAAGACCGGCCCGGGCTATAGTAGAGTACCACGAACGGCTCGATAAACTCTTATCTCTGATAGGGATAGAGGGACTTCTCCGCTTGGTAGTAGCCCGAGGCCGGCGAAAAGGGGTGACCACTTGGATGGTGTCCTGGACTCGATCCTGTGAAGGCCCCCGATAAGCCAGTCACGAGGTAGGGGAACACGTGTACCCGACTCCGACGGCGAAAAGGCGAACACTCGGCCATGCATTGTGTGAAACATCTCTCCGGCGGCGTGGAGAGTCGCGAACGAAGGACGTGAATTGATAGTGCTGCCGCCAACAATGAGCGGAGGAATCTTCATGGGGCGGAAAGATGGAGATATGGAAAATCAGGGTCCTGAATGCGAGGGCGTCGTACCAGCTCCGGGTATCCCAGGAGAATGTACTATGCGTCCCCCAAGGAAACCATGCGGACTTCAACTTCAGTAGTTTTATCTGTTGTGAGTCCGGCGAGATCAGGACTGGTTGGAGACCTCCCTTGGCTTGGGATCAGAAAATAACGGGAGTAGAACCCCTTCCCTCCCTCGTCCCCGCACCTCCTCCACGGCCCCCGTTGTCGCGGAGGTTCGAACCTCTTGTAGGCGGATTTGCTCGTGAGAGGGGTCCCTCTGAAGAGGGACGAGGAGGGGGGCACGAGAAGGGCGGGCTACGAAGCAAACTGCAGGTGTACCAAGCCGCAGCATGCGGAGGACTCCACGGTCCGTAGTAAGCTGGCGCCACGCCGGGAGGAAAGAACGAGAGATGGTTGGAAAGGGAGGAGATGGATCCATGGAAAACAACTGGTACAGCGCCCCCGGGCGCCACTTCAAAGGACGGCTTCGGACGCGGAGGCGATGGCCTGGAGGGACCTTGAGTTTGCCCTGTGGGTTGCCAAGTGTCGCGCCTGCCACCTATCTGTTACGTCTCCTGGCAAAGTCCTAGCTTTGCCTGGCTGCGGGAAGGGCCTCCGCTTTGTTGGCGGCTCTGAACGGACACTGTACGGCTCCGGATCGATAGCATTAGAGACGTGGCATCCCAAGGGCATGCATAAAATCTCGTTTGTCCTTAAGACTCTGCGAGCGCGGGGCTGTCTTTTCAGAAAATAGGCCCTGGCCTCCAAACGGAAGGTCCTGTATGTGTCTGGAGTTCCCGGAGGGAGACCGAGACCTGTAGCCAGGAGATGCGGGCCATAGTGACTACCGGAGGCGATGGTCCTAGCGGCTGAGCCAGTGCCGTCCAAAGACGCCTGCAGCGAAGTGCGGCGCAAGCGCCTTCTGCCTTCGTCCAGGAGGGCGGTGACTCTTGTCGAGCGTTTTTGGGAGAAGCTCCCTAAATTTAACAGCCGGCCTCCCAGGTATTATAATGCGTAGCGGCTGAGAGGGCTTGTTGGTTCAAACCCGCATTGCTGCAACGCTCCGGCGGATAGACCTTACGGCGAGGCAGGTCATACGCCGGCGCCTCCCGAGACTTCAGGCCGGAGCTTCTTGTCCTGCCATTCCCTCTCGTTCACGAGATTGAACGACGAGGGAACATGGGGGCTGGATGGACACGTATAGATACTCATTATCCCTTCGAGGGAACATATACTTGCGCTCCAACCCCGAGCAGCGGGGGAATGGAGGCCGAGACTGCCCAGATGGTGTGGCGTTCGCTTGTTGGTTTTTACTGAAGGGCCTGGGCGACCGGCGTAGTGGGCGCATCTGCCAAGAGTATCGTGACGACCAGGTCTGCAACCTCGGAGACCTCCTCAGCTGGATGCTCATGGTTTTGTGTGCAACGCGTCTGAGGAGGTCCTGGTGAGCCCTGAGGTCCTAGCGGGGGACCGGTGGTCGTCGTCCCGCCCCGCTTCATCCGGCTGAGGAGACGAGGCGGAGACCACTCAAAGTGGTCAGGTGGCAGCTCAGGAGGACAGGCGTCTCTGCACCTGCGGGGGGTCAAGTCTCAGGCGGGTACGGGAGACTTGTTCCTCTGCAGGGATGGCGTGGGCGAGAAACCGTAGCCTGTGGAGCCCTACACTTCTGAACCAGGCGACGTGGTGGAGTTGCTGAGACCCCTGGGCTTGTTGGTATTGCCCAGGGCGTCCAGAGCCCCACTGCTGCAGGACCATGTTCCTGGGAACCGCCTAGGAAGAGGGCGGCGACCTGTCAAAGTCCAGGTAGACGCTATCCGTCCTCGAAGAGACTGAACCCTGCCGAGAGGGCCACGGGGGACGGAACGCGGTAGTGGCGAATCCAGCGCCCTCGACAGCGACGGCCTCCTCTGTGGCCGGGAGCGGTGCCGTGAGCCATTACCGTGCCGAGATCTGGACCGGGACCTGCCACCCAAGCGCTGGGTGCAGGAGGTCGAACCGGATCTGGAACCTTCCCGTGCCGTGAACCGGCTCCTTCGAGTCACGTGCCTGTAGGGTAGGCTGAGCTGGAGCGTGCCAGGAGTACCGGGACCGGACGTGAAGAATGATCAGCGCCGCGAGTACGACGGTGGCCGCGAGGAGAGCGGTGCCGGGACTGCGAGCGGACGCCTCGAACCACGACCTCCCTGCCTGGAACGGATCGGGCCGTAACCTGGATCGGTTGGCCGGGAGCGTGATCAACTGCTGGACCGGAGAATCTGGGGACGGTACTCTCATCCGGCCGCCGGGGCGCGCGTCGGCTTGCCCTTGGAACGTACAACCGCACCGGCGGTGCTGGGCAGCCCTGACGGGGGCTCCAGTCAAGGCGATAAGGTCCCTGCCGACGAAATGTCTCGGCGTGGACGAGACTACGAGCTCAACCCAGATCTTTGGCGGGGGAGCTAAGAGGGATCGGATCGACGACCTGCCCAGCCCGGAGTCAACGAAGCCCAATGGCCGGCGGCGCGGCCGCCGTCGCCATCGGTGCTCCTTCCGGGGCTGCCTTAACCGGGTAGAGGATGAGGAGGAACCTCTTCCCAGGAGCCGTGCCGCGCAGGGCTGGTGCCGTTGCGCTTTCGCGTGCCGGAGGGATCCGGTGCCGGCAGCCGCGACTCGTGCCGACGGCGCGGGTGAAGTGCCTGCTTCCATTAAGAGCGTCCGGGAGCCGTTGGTCTCGCTCCTCTTAGTTCGCGCCGGAAGGTTGCAGATGCGGCACTTCTCTGGAGGCTGTGAGATTCCCCCAGGCACTTTAATGCAGCGCGTGGGGATCACTGGTGGCATCAGCTTTTTACCAGCGAGCCGCTTTGAAGCCGGCGAACCAGCTCGCCGGGCCGGGCGCGGAGAGGCTAGAGCCCGCGAAACCCGCTAACTAACTACTATATATACACAACAAACTGAACTACTAAGCTACAACTATATAATACTAAGTAAACTACAAATAACTGTAAATATAAACGATAACAAGAGAAGCTAGGGACGTGGAGGTTCAGCTATGCCGGCTCCACAGTTCCAACGACCGACACGCGTTAAGAAGGGAACTGAGAGCGGGCGGGCCGGCGGGGTATATATCACCCGCCATGGCGGCGCCACTCTAGGGGGCGACCTGCCGGCCCACTGGAGTTGCTAGGGTAAAAGTTCTCCGACGAACGTGCACGCGCGGCGCATACACCTACTGGAATGGATATGAGCAAGCACTCGAAGAAGAACCTGCTTTCTCCAGTCGTTGACTCTTGATTTATCTTCATTTGATTTCATCTTGTATATCTTACCTCATTGAGGTCAGTGATGGGAGGAGAGAGGATGCATACAAGGAGACGTGTTATTTCTTAAATCCTTTATTGAGGGACACTGCTTCTGTAAAGATTTACATGGTTGTTCGGTAACAAACAGCAAACAAGTAATTTAGTATTTTTAACTTTCTCTGAAGAGGGACAATGGTGGATTTGTGATGTTGCTTGTAGCTCTGTTTATAGAGCATGAACGTCATTTCAAACATTACTTTTTAAATGCATGCAAATATGAGCTGAAAAAGAAACCAAAACAGCCACCTCTCTACTTTTTTCAAGACTGTCAAATGTTATAGTTAACACGTCCCATTTCATTTTTAGGGCCAAATTCTAGCTGATGCAAACTGGCATAGCTCCCTCTGACCCTTCATGTTCATTGCACAGATGAGGTTTACCAGCCCAAAGAAAACAAAAGATACATTTCCCATGTATCCACCAGCTGCACAATATGAAGAACTCAAAGAAGTAATGGGATATTTCAGGGGTAGGCAACCTATGGCACAGGTGCCGAAAGCAGCACGCGAGCTGATTTTCAGTGGCACTCACACTGCCCAGGTCCTGGCCACCAGTCCAAGGGGCTCTGCATTTTAATTTAATTTTAAATGAAGTTTATTAAACATTATGAAACCCTATTTACTTTACACACAACCTTAGTTTAGTTATATATATTATAAACTTATAGAAAGAGACCTTCTAAAAAGGTTAAAATGTATTATTGGCATGCGAAAACTTTAATTAGAGTGAATAAATGAAGACTTGGCACACCACTTCTGAAAGGTTGCCGATCTCTGGGATATTTTATTACTCAAATACAAACTGGAGATTATTCAACAGAAGAAGTCAGGTTAGGTAAGGATTTCCTTCTGCTGCATAACATATACATCAAACACAAAAAAGAAATGATATTCAATGTGATACCAAACAAAGCAGAACAGAAGAAATTGTGAAAAGCAAAAGATAGGAGATGAACATTGAGAACACAGAGAAAGAATATTGTAAAAAAAAAATAACCTGGTACCACTGTCAGTAACACATTTGGTATTTTTCAAATCTATTTATCATCATGTGGATAAATTTGGAGGATTAGTGGTAAAAGGAAAACAATGTATAAGGCTACGAAAATTCCAGGGGAGAGAGATAAAGAATACAGACCAACAAAAAAAAAAAAAAAAAAAAAAAAAAAAAAAAAAAAAAACAAAAAAAAAAAAAAAAAAAAAAAAAAAAAAGAGAGAGTAAATAAATACTACAGATACAATTTTTCCTAAGTACAATATATACATGAAATAAAAGTGGCTAAATGAGGGAAATTAATTATTTAAATATAAAAGGGTCTTTATGTTCTGTCCTTAGTGTTCTCTGAGTGCATGCACGCACACACACAAACACTGATGAGAATTACATGCATGACATGAAAAGAAAATTGAGCATTAAAATTTAACAGGACCCAGCAAACAGGGAAGAAGATAGTATGACCACTAAGGATTACTGTAGAAGACAAGTTGATATCAATTACCTCTTTATTCACAAATGAGAAGGTAAGACTCCATTGGCTAGGGTCAAGTTTCACCAATGGGGCAGAGAGAAATGTGAGAAAGGTTTGACACTGCATTGGAGCAGATAGGCAAAAAGTGAATAAACGTTGGCTGAGTAGCAAGCGAAATCTCAAGGTACAAAAGGAGTAACAGCTTTAGAGATAATAATTAATTCTCCAGTGTGAGGATCACACCAAAGGACTGAATCGTGAATAATTTGTTCCAGTTATCTGTAAAATAACATAGAAGAATCTATAAAAGCAGCAGAGAATCCTGTGGCACCTTATAGACTAACAGACGTTTTGGAGCGTGAGCTTTCGTGGGTGAATACCCACTTTGTCAGACGCAGGTAGTGGAAATTTCCAGGGGCAGGTATATATATGCTACCAAGCAAGCTATAGATAACGAGGTTAGTTCAATCAGGGAGGATGAGGCCCTGTTCTAGCAGTTGAGGTGTGAAAACCAAGGGAGGAGAAACTGGTTCTGTAATTGGCAAGCCATTCACAGTCTTTGTTTAGTCCTGAGCTGATGGTGTCAAATTTGCAGATGAACTGAAGCTCAGCAGTTTCTCTTTGAAGTCTGGTCCTGAAGTTTTTTTGCTGATCTTCGGCCACCCGGTCGCCGCCGGCATTTAGGTGGAGGGATTTGGAGCGGGGGGGCATGGGGAGGGCCGCCTGAAGCAAGAAAGGGAGGGAGCACACAGGGAAACTCCCCACCCCAGCTCACCCCTGCTCCGCCTCCTCCCTGAGTACGCCATCACTGCTTCAATTCTCCTGCCTCACTGGCTTGCAGTGCCAATCAGCTTAGGAGAGGGAGAGCTGCCATGCGGGGGGTGGGGGTCGCCTCAGGGCAGAGGTGGGGTGGGGAGGTGCCTCATGCCGGATGGAGGGGGGTGGGAAGCTGCCGCAGGGCTTGGGGACAAGGAGGGCGCGAAACATCCTTGCACCGATCCTGGCTGTGAAATACTTTCAACATGGTAAGTGGTAAATACCCTATGATTTGCATCAATGAAAATGGAGGTAGACTAAATAAGCAAGATTATTCTTACTATTAATGATATGAATTCCAATATGCATTAAGTTCACCTGTCAACAATGAATTCCATCTGCCATTATGCTGCCCTTTTACCTAGCTTTGTTAGGTCCCTATGAAGTTCTCACAATTTTCTCAGCATCTGCAAACTTTGCTACCATTATTCTTTTCCGGATCATTAATACTTTAAACAAAAACAGTCCTAACATCAAACCTTGAGTTTCTCACTGTCGCCGTGCTGAAAAAAAACTGTTTAATTTCCTTTGCAGAAGTCTTTCTGGCTTATTCATGTTATTATGCCAATCTAATTGTTTAGACATTCCATTTTTAAATATAGTTTCAACCCATTTTCCTGGTACTGAAATAAGGTGTGCCAGTACGTAATTCCAGGGATTTACTCCTGTGTTTTTTCAAAATGTAGGTATTATATTTGCTACCCTCTAGCCCTCTGATATAATAGCCAATTTTAATGTTAGGTTGCTGAATGAGTAATGCTATTGGATTTAAAAATCTCCATATGAAGAACTGAATAATTCTTTCATTAATTTATTTTTAATTTCTCTTCTAAAGTATCTGTCTATACAATTTTCATTGCTTGGTAATAGTGTATTCCAATTCACATACAGGGATAGAAGTTTTCTGAAACGGACTAAACTACAGTTTTAAGAGGACATACTAAACTCTATGAATATGATTCACAGAATAACCTCTGCAAACAAGGAAATAATGCAAAAAATAGTTTTACTGTTATCACAAAACTATTAGAAAGTATTTTTTTAAATTTCTCTCTGGCTGAAAACATCCATGTTAGGTGCTTTATCATAAGAAAAGTTTTTATGGCTAGAATGGATTGTTAGAATAGTGTGACAGGCATAGTTTCACAACCATGAAGATCTTGCTGCGGAATATAAAAAAACAAAACCAAATTAAACTACAAAAGGCATTTGTGGAAAAAGCACAAATATTCCCTAAATCGTCCAGTCACATGGTCTGTATATCATAAAGTGGCAGAAAAAAATTCTCTTGATTTGTAGCTGTGTTCCAAAAGACAACATAAAAAAGGCTTTTAAGTACATCTAGAACTGGGATATTTCATCTTGCAAATTATTGTTTATATCATACCAAAATTGTTCCAGACACTTTAGAGACAGGTGAGTAGACAAGGTCCCTATGCAAAAGGATGTACAATGTTAATAGACATAGATACAGGGATAGAATATATCACAAAGCAAATGATTCAGCAGTGAAGTTCAGCACACACATTTTGTTAGTTCCAAGAGCTGTTTACATAGTATTTAATATTTTAGTAATATTTGTTGGGCCACATTCACTGTCAGTAAGAAACTGAGCTACCGTCTCCTACCTAGCCTTCACTAATGGGTTTCTTCTGGAGATACTGGCTAAAAACATGCACCCCACCAAGAGGAGAATGCCCTGACTGGTTCAGCTGACCTGCTAGAGTTTGCAAGCTATTCCTCTTCTGCTAGTAAAGGTGAATCAAGCAAGTTATTCATAAACGTTCTTAGAGGGGAGGAATAGAGCTTGTAGGTCTGTTGGGAACAGTGTTTTGGGGAAGAACTTAAAGAAGCACAAGTTAGACAGGAACATGGTAAACTAGGAAAGAAAAGGAATATTTTAATAGTGCTGTACTTTGGGTCTGATTAGCTCAATCCTTCGGAGTTCAAGGTACAGTCATTTCAAAACAAATATAAATAAGCACACAAACATCACTTTTAAAAAATGCTATATGTATTTACTTTCATGGTTTGCTGACAAATACATTTAGATAAGGCTGCAGGTATAGGAGCACCAATGGCCATCAAGTGTTTTTAATTGTATTGCTGTGTAGCAGCAAAGATGCATGTGGTATCTAACTAAAGGTTCGTCTTCACTACTGGGAGATCATTCCTGTTGCAATTGATGCAGTGGGTGTCGATTTAGTGGGTCTAGTGAAGACCTGGTAAATCGACAGCAGAGCGTTCTCTGGTCGACTCCGGTATTCCAGCTCCCTGAGAAGAGTAATGTAAGTTGACCGGAGAGCATCTCTGATCGACGCAGCACAGTGAAGACACTGTGGTAAGTCGGCCTAAACTACGCCGATTTCAGTTATGTTATTCACATAGCTGGAGTAGCATAACTTAGGTTGATTTACCCGGGTAGTGTAGACAAGGCCTAACTCAGCAGAAAGGAGATATAAAAACAGGCAAGGCAAGACCACAGGAAACACAAGGCTCCCGGAGTATCATCTCATTTGGGGTTTATCTCTTGACATGGTCCATGATTTTCAAAACCTTGAATAATATTGGCTGTAGCTATCTGAAAGATTACATTCCCTGTGATGACTGCATGACAGATTTGTTCCATTGCAAAAATAAAGCTGTCAATGAACAGAGAAGGCTTATATCAGTCAGATGTATCTTCCACAAGAGCTAACCCAAGGCAGTGGAACTCAGTGCTTGTTGCTATAAGAATGTTCACCACCATGACCATGTTAAGAAATAAATGAAAAACCATTTTCCCACAAAAATAGTCTTCATCACATCACCATCCTTATACTTTATTTTTAAAAATAACTAAGCTAGTTCCTGTTGGTAGGGCTAGAAAGGAAAGTGGGTGAATTTTTTTTTTCTTGTGAAAGGTGCTAAGATATCACAGTGATGGAAGACAACATACAAAAAAAGCCAACCGAGTGCTAGTTATATATAGTCACAGAGCACACAAGATCCAAGACTAACACACAAAATGCCATGCTTTTGCAAAATGTAGCCAGATTCTAAGACATGTTGCAGATGTTTTTGAGATGATGGCAGAGAAGTATTAAATCAAAAACACCGGAGAAGAGAACAAGCCAAGCTCTCGCCTCTGACTGTTCTTGAATCAAATTCCAGTTCCATTCAATATCACTTCTTGTTAAAGGACAGAATGGATGTAACATTATGGTCTACTGAAATATCCTACAACAATAAAAAAACTCATTATCTCACTTGTGCTGAGGGAGTGAGCAAAAGTAAAATGAAATAAAAGGCAGAATGTCAGAAGAGTTTCAACTTTATTTCTTCTTGTTTGATGGAAATGCTGCTGATGAGATTTTACCGCATTTAACTTGCGGGGAGAAGTTTACAAAGTAGGAAGAAGAAAATACGTTCTCAGATCATCAGGATATCTTTCTCTTGACATGGTAGGAAGTCTTTTTCCATTTATGTATCATTTATAATGATTTGCCAATGAATATTAAGAAAGAACAAATGTAATAAAATTAATTATCTTTACTGAAATACTATGTAGGCATGTTAATGAGACTTAAAATCTTTTAGTTTGAGACACCAAACGTTTTTTATATTTGCCAATATACAGTAATCAAAGATTTTAAGCATGTAATTTAGATTAGTATGCATCCTTCCATGTTTTGAAGGGGGCTTCGAAAGAGGATGGAGATAGGCTCTTCTCAATGGGGCAGATGACAGAACAAGGAGTAATGGTCTCAAGTTGCAATGGGGGTGGGTCTAGGTTGGATATTAGGAAAAAACTATTTCACAAGGAGGGTGGTTGGACCAGATGACCTCCTGAGATCTCTTCCAACCATAATCTCCTATGATTCTGTTTTGGGTAGTAGGTAGCAGCAGTTTAGGCTGCTCTACTTCAGGGTATGGTCATCCCTGGCTATGTGCGCCTCCGGCTGGTAGTACCTGATTAGGGCTTCTGCTCAGGGTAACAAGTGAAGGCCAATGACAAACTCAGCAGATGAGGGCCAAGTTCCCCAAAGGTAGTGAAGGTGAATGAGCCATGACTATGGATGTGTGGATCGCATAGTGTAGAAGAACCAGATATTCATAATGGTTGTTCATGCCCCCCAGGAACCAATGGCATCTGAGGGACTAGTTCCTAGGAAGTGGGATGGTGTCCCACACATACGAAATCCCTCTTTGTCTCCCCACCTCAACAAGACAGTGTGAAATGAAGGGGGAAAAAAGCCATGACAGACTGTGACAATAGCACCAGTATTAAAGTCCATGCTATTACTGACTGTGGAAGGAGAGGCGTGCTTTGCATGCATAGGACAAATGCAACCCAAACCTCTCATAGGGAAGGCGGAGCCCCAATGACCCCTACTTCCTGGAAGTCCAAACCAGATTTGAGAAACATTTTCACCACATGGAACATATTAACCCTGAATGGCACTGGGTACATGACAGTTCATCAAAGAATTTATCTGTTAAAAGATTGTAATCGTCAGCATCAAAGAGCCTTGTCTACCAGAAAGCAATCAAGTTACTGTAAAAGGAGCAACCACTCTCCATGCTGGTTGTCCACATCCAGCTCCGGTATGGCACTTATTATTAGACAACAGCTAGTATAGACTTTAAACACATGGAACCCCATGTCTCCAGGCTTACTCTTTGTTTGGCTCCAACATCTTTGTGGACACTTATCTGTCATTATGGCCTATAAGCCAATAGAAAATGCATCATCTGTGGAAAAGGACACATTCTGCCACCAGCTAGCAGCAAGTTCCATGGGTAGTGCTGACAAGTCCATGGGCAAGTTCCATGAGTACCATGGGTAGTGCTGACAAGTTCATCTACTTAGGCTGCAAGAAGAGTTTAAACGGTCACAGCAAACCAGTCACTCATTGAATAATAGGTCTCACTGTTTCCTTTCTGAAGTCTATGTTTATGGAAGGAAAAACATTTGTGCTGAGACAAAGTTCAGGATCTATCAAACCCGTACTACCCGTATTGCTATAAAGGTCAGAAACCTGGACCCTCTTCCAAGCAAACTTGGAGCAGTTAGAGACATTCCATATTCACTGTCAGTGCCAAATCCCAAATGTTCTGACTTTGTGCAAAATGTCATAATCCTCAGAGCTCTGACCTTCTTTCAGGTGCTCATTCTATTCAGAAAAGTGTTACTGCACACTATTCTGCCATGTCACCAGAATGGCCAAAAACAATCCGGCCCACCATGCCTCAAACCTCCGACTCTACTTGATGCCTACTGTATGGGTACCCTAGCAATTCCTCCATACACAGGATTGAGCCAGATCTGCGAACTTCACTACACAATGCCCAGTGCTGCCTTCAACCATGGTCACTCTGGCTGGTACAATGGTCTCAGTAAACAATGCGTGTTGACTCAACTTTCATGTTATTAAAGTAAAAAAAAAATCTGAAAATCAATTGAGTGTATGCACACAATGTCTGTTGAAAAACGTGACAGCTGTGAACTAAGAACGGCCCGTACCAGGTCGACCAAGGTCTATTACTGACCGTATCTGTCTACCGACAGTGGCAATGACAGGTGCCCCAGAGGGAGTGAGCTAACAGGCAATGATCAAGTGATCTCTCTCCTGCCATCCATCTCATCCTCTGATGAACAGAGCTAGGGACACCATTCTTTACCCTTCTTACTAATAGCCATTTATGGACTTAGCCACCACGAATTTATCCAGTTCCCTTTTAAACATTGTTATTAGTCCAGCCTTCACACCTCCTCAGGTAAGGAGTTCACAACTTGACTGTGCGCTGTGTGAACAAGAACTCTTTATTTGTTTAAACTGCTACCTATTCATTTCATTTGGTGACTCCTAGTTCTTGTATTATGGGAATAAGTAAATAACTTTTCTTTATCCACTTTCTCCATTCACTCATTGATTTTATATACCTCTATCATATCTCCCCTTAGTCTCCTCTTTTAAAATTGAAGAGGCCTAGCCTCTTTAATCTTTTCTCATATGGGGCCCTCTCAAACCCCTAATCATTTTAGTTGCCCTTTTCTGAACCTTTTCTAGTGCTAGAATATCTTTTTTGAGGTGAGAAACCACATTGTACACAGTATTCGAGATGTGGCGTACCATGGATTTATATAAGGGCAATAAGATATTCTCTGTCTTATTCTCTATCCCTTTTTTAATGATTCCTAACATACTGTTTGCTTTTTTGACCGCCTCTGCACACTGCGTGGACATCTTCAGAGAACTATCACGATGACTCCAAGATCTTTTTCCTGACTCACTGTAGCTAAATTAGCCCCATCATATGTATGTATAGTTGGGTTATTTTTTTCCAGTGTGCATTACTTTACATTTATCCACATTAAATTTCATTTGTCATTTTGTTGCCAATCACTTAGCTTTGTGAGATCTTTTTGAAGTTCTTCACAATCTTGTTTGTCTAACTATCTTGAGTAGTTTAGTTCATCTGCAAACTTTGCCACCTCACTGTTTACCCCTTTCCCAGATCATTTAGAATAAATTGAATAGAATTGGTCTAGGACTGACCCTTGGGAACACCACTAGTTACACCTCTCCATTCTGAGAATTTACCATTAATTCCTACCCTTTGTTCCCTGTCTTTAACCAGTTCTCAATCCAAGAAGGACCTTCCCTTTTATCCCATGACAGCTTAATTTATGTAAGAGCCTTTGGTGAGAGACCTTGTCAAAGACTTTCTGGAAATCTAAGTACACTATGTCCACTGGATCCCCTTTCCACATGTTTGTTGACCCCTTCAAAGAACTCTTAATAGATTAGTAAGCACGATTTCCTTACAGAAACCATGTTGACTATTGCTCAACAGTTTATGTTTTTCTATGTGTCTGACAATTTTATTCTTAACTATTGTTTCGACTAATTTGTCCGGTACCGACGTTAGACTTACCGGTCTGTAATTGCCGGGATCACCTCTAGAGCCCTTTTTAAATGTGCTATGTTCACATTTCAGTGAAGATTTCACAGTAAAAAAGGTGCTTCTACAATTATTTCTAGCAGGTATGTTCTTAACCACCCACTCTTGTATATTTAGAAGCCTTCATATATATGCAGCACTAGTTATTTTTCCCTGTCCCAAAGGTGGGGGAAAATTCTACCTATTAGAGTTTGTGTATTCAGATCTGAAGTATTTGTGGTTTTAGTTTATATAGTATGTGAAGTTTCTTATGGAATGTTTTGACAGAGTGATTTATCCATTATAATGAATAAGGGTATTGCTTATCTGTGCAGTAGAGACAGCTTGTTTGAGAGTTGGTCTGAGATGTGGAATGAACTTCCACAGGAACTAAGGACCATCATAAACCTCATCATCTTCTACTCCAGGTGCATTATCTTTCCTGGGCCCACTACAAAGAAATTCAGTCACTCACAAACACGTCCTTTGACCTGTAAAGTGCAGCACAGCTGCTAAGACAATGGGTCAGTTACTTTTTTACATGTATCCAAACATCACTGTCTTTTTACTCATAGAATCACAGAATCAGGCTTGGTCCTGCTCCCATAGATATCAATGGCAAAATATTCATTAACATCAAGAACAGCAGGATCAAGCCAATGTTTTGAACTTTTAAAAATACCCGGTACCCATTATAATATAAAAATGGATTTAATAACATAAAAGATTACCTGTATGGATAACCATGGTATTTGGAGCGGAATATTGACAGCAGGAAGCTGAAGAAGAAAACCACCAGTCCCAGTCCTACCAGGCATATTACTGGAAAAAATATTAACTGTGTTTACTAGCATATAAAAACATGGAAAAGATTATCATCTAGAGTCTATACTAAAAATATTATTTATGTCAATCACAAAGAAATTTGGCATAGTTCAGTATTCAAGTTTTGATATATTGCCTTATGATGTCCAGTATCTCCTAACAGGGCATCAAAACACACCTGGAAATTATTTATTTGTGGTTATTAAAAAAAAAACCTTATCAGAATAAGTGTATTATTGAGGCAAAAGGAACAATAGTTTGCAGCTTTTGGATACAAACACTTTGCTGGAGACTGTGGATATAGAAGTCTTTGTAAATTATACATTTCAGGCAATGTAATGTAAATTCCTTTGATTACCCCCCACACCAAAAAAATAAATAATCAATTAAACGAATTCAATATCCCTGTGACATCTGGGATAATTAAGAATGTTCAATATAAATTGGAATTTGAACAATCAGGGTTGTGTGGGAAAAAAAAATCACAGTATTTCTATTGAAATAAATGGGAGAAACCATTTGTTTTAGTTCATCTGTAAGAAAAGGGGCAGAGAAAGAAAGAAGAGTGAGATTGAACAAATACCTTATTAAACTCAAGGCAGGTCTAAACTACAAATTTGCATTGGTGCAGCTGCACCTCTGTAGCGCATCTGAAGAAGCTGCTCTAAGCTGTCGGGAGAGAACTGAAGTCAAAGGGCATTTTGCCAATGACTTCCATAGGAGTAGGATCAAATTCTAAATGCCGTAAGTGGTCACATTGTGGGGGTCTGGCAAGGGGCCGGCTCAGCTGCAGGAATGCCTGAAGGAATTCTTCCTGACTCAACATTTACATGAGAAACTGAAAAAAAATGAGGGCTTGATATTGAAAGGCGGTGATCACCAAAAACTGAAGGCAGTGGGAGATGCAAACACTGAGCACTTCTCAGAGTCACGCTCTAAACATGTAGAATTTCAGTATCTCAATTAGATTATGATTGAAACTCAATGTCATATTAGGCTGTGATGCACAAAAATCGCTGTTTGAAGGACACTGAAAGACATCTACCGATATTTTCATCGATAAGAGCTGATGCAAGGACAGTATACCTGTCCCCTTCAAGTCCTCATGCCTGAGGTGGAGCTCTATGTGAGTATTGTCATTTCCACAGTTCAGTAACTTTATAAAATTAAGTCATTATCTATTAATAATACACATATCACAGGATTGCATCACAAGATAATTAGCCCATTTTTTATTAAAAAAAGAAGTTGGTAAGTGCTAGTTCAATAAATATGATGAGACTGTTAATTTAATGGACTTGACTAGCCATAATAGGAATCTTAACATTTTCCAAAAAAACACTTTAGCAATTATGCTATAATAAATATATAGTTTGGTATGTTACAATTGACATATCAGCTCTTTAAATGGCAGATGACAGCTGGCAACTTTCATAATTTCCTCTTTTCCTTTTAAACCAGAAAACAAAATGTGTTAGGACATTTTCAGACACTGCTTCTCCCCATCACTTAAGGGCCAGGTTTTGCCATCCTTATCAGATTGAGTAAAACTTTACTCTCTGAGCATTAACATTTATTTCTGTGGAAATGCTTGTAAAATAAGGTACTATTCATCATGAGTAAGAAAGGCTGAATCTGGAACTACTGTAATACAGACTCACAAATCCAAGAAATACGTTCAGAGAGATACAGTCAAATTTAAATCAAGCAATTGTCTATTTTGACACTGATGGTAAGTTAGGGACTGAGGACAAATTTTTCAAAATTATCTTAGCAGCCTACGTCCAATTGAAGGAGACCTGAGAATCACTGTAGATAGCTTGATGAAAGGGGAGGATAGTGCAAAGATCTCCCTTTTTACTGGGGGATGAGGAAATACCTTGAATAAAACCATCTTCCCCTTTCCTGTGAGAGAACCTCTTCTATGGAGCCAAGAGCTAAGATGACTGAACCTTCTGGTGTAGAGTGCTCTCATGAGATGGGTCCCTGAATAGAGATAGGGAGAGTTGGTGGGTAGGTGGGCAGGAGAGGAAGTCAAGTGTGTAGCCCATCTCTACAATGTTCAATACATACTCGTTTGAAGTGATCAGAAATGGCGCAAATGAGACAGATGTATGCCATACAGAGGAGATGATCAAGGCTGGGTAGTGAGTGGCATGCTGTCTTTGGGAGTGGAATCAAATCTGCTGCCTGGTTGCAGAGAATGAAGGACAGTGGGATGTAGCGGCCACTCCTGAGGGCCTTCTCCCAGAAGTCTTCTGCCTCTTTCTGGCATACTGTTGTGGTCTATAGTAGAGGGCCTGCTTACATGCTGAGACCTGAAGTGCTGTCTGAGGTGATGGCTGGGGTGCAGCACCCCAGGGACTTGAGTGTGGCCTTATAGTTCTTCAGTGATTTCGTGGCCTCATCCATCTTATCATGAAACAAAGAGCAACCTTCAAAGTGCAGGTACTCAACTGTGGTTAGCAGATCTTGGATGCTATGTGCATAGCATCTAAAGCCTCCTGGAGGACTGTTTTAGAGACTAGTTTCCCTTTGAACACCAAAGTCTAGAACTCACTAGGAGCTTCCCAGTCTCAGGGTCCCCTAGGGACATCTGCTCTCTCCGGCAGCTGGGCTCCTACTGAGCTCTGAGGGCCAACATTTATAGTTCTAGGTCGCTGCCTGATCCTTTGAGGGGTGGGCTCAGAGCTCCCTCGCTCCACCCACTCTGGCCTCCAGCTGGGCTTTTCCCCCTCCGGGGCGGAAGGGAGCCACACCGGCTCACTGCAGTCCTCCAGAACAGCTGATGCCTAGTGCAGCAACAGGGCTTCATCTGACTAAGACAAGGAAGTTTTGGTTGGTACCTGCTGAGATTGCAGTTCATCATCTGGGACATGCAGAGGGGATGGTGCTCTCCCATCCACAGGGAAGCTGGCCTGAACCTAGAATATGCTAGGGATGGTAGGCCCAAGACAAACTGAGGCATCCGTAGAGTGCACAGCTTAAAATGAAATGGCAATGGAGGCTGGGTCATGGTTCTGGTATGGATCAATACTGGCATCACAATTTTCTTGAAGCTAAGCTCCCCTACTGGGTGGAGGTGGTGTGTGTGTGTGTGGAGGCAGTGTGTGATCCTGCTGAACCCCTGGATGTGGTTGGGGATGACTGTGGGCTGTCATCCAAGGATGACAGGTATCACTCTTCTGGGAGCAGGGGATCTCTCACTGGCATAGGCGGCATCAGCACCAAGCCTATGGATGGCCTTCTGGGCCTCTTCTGTCCTGAGGACCTCTGTTCGGCATCCAGTCGATCCCAGTATTTTTCCCACACCACAGCTAACTTAGAGGTGCCTCATTTTGAAGATGCATGGGGCACAGACCTTAAGGATCTACAGGACCTCTGATCCACTGACAATCTGGACGCCTTGGAACTAGGGTCTGAATCCATTCACATGGACTTCTTGAGAAGGGATACTCTAAAGCAAGACTCCCTCAAACACTGGTTCCATTTTGAGAAATAACTTGCAGATCAAACATATATCCAGAATATGCCCCTCAACAAGGCAGAGTAGACACCTTGTTTGATCGTCATTGAGAGGTATGAGGCCTTGTAAATGAGGCAGTGCTTGAAACCCAGGAACTTGTGATCTGCCACGCAGAACTGAAAGTGGTGCTGGTCCTGTTGATGACCTGTGGTCCCACTGGTCCTGAAGACTATCTAAAGAGGTAAGTAACTCTGAAAGGACCCGCTATGACACACACCATGACAGTAAGAAGGAACTGAGTGTGAGGCAGCTCTACGCTTTATACTCTCATAAATGCATGAGGAAGCAAAGGATGCATGCTCTGTCCCCCAGTCACAGCTAACTAGAAAGTTTTCTAATGCATCTGCTTTGGATGTGCACTTATCAGCTGTGGAATTATACGGACTATCACTCAAACCACCACCAGGCTTATCAGCATTAATGGCTACATATTTTTGAAGGGTTGCTAAATCTTAGGCTTCAGGATTTAAACAATTTCTAACCATAAGAGATTAGGATGAGAACTATTGTGGGAGCACATTATACCTCATCTGCCTACTGCAAAGCACTGAATCATCTGGTACTGACCAGTGTTGGAGACAGGTTGTTATACTGAACTAGATGAGTCTGATCCAGTATACAATTCCTGTGTTCCAAAGAAAGTCAACAGGGAGTCAAGATTCAAAATGCCTAAATCACTTTTGAAAATAGGACTTAGATGTTTTTGAAACTCCTACCTTAAGTCTCACTGACTTCAACAGGACTTAGGTGCCTATATTAATTAGGTGCTTTTGAAAATGTTACCCTTTGGCTCCTAAATCACTTAGGACTTGTCTATACACAAAAATGGCACTGCTTTAACTATACCTTTATAGTTAGAGCAGTGCAACCCACCTAGTGTGGATGTAATTATATAAGTATAAAAATGTTTTATACTGGTATAGCTATTTCCATATGGGAAGATCATAAGGCCTAAGCTATATGGTATAAGGTACTTTTATGCTGCTATAAATGTGTCCATACTAGGAGTCAGACTCTTATTTTCTAAAATAAATCACATCCCTAACTGAAATAGTTATATCGGTATAAAAACTGTGCGCTGACCAGGCCTTAGGCACTTTTGAAAACTTTAACCTGAATGGCATTTCTAACCTCTGTGTTCATCTTAGAATGCCTACAATAAGTAAAATTCAGAGATCCTACAAATTCTACTAAATAACTTACTTCTCCTTTTTCCAACATCTCCTTTGGAAGTAGCAGCTTCATTCAGAAGGACCATTCCCATGGTGATGGCAGCATCTATACAGTTGTTGTCAAGGAAACAGCAGAAATAAGGATGTCTCAGAAATCAATGAGAGTGCATCTGTGAACTAAGGTTTCCATTTTCTATAAACCAAAAATATCAAAAATGCTCCATTCCATAAATAGACTGAAAAATTATGCAAAACTGTAGGGAGACAAATATTTAGATGTAGTGATATTTTCCATTGTGTAAGCTGCATTTAGTAATCTACTTTGTGTGTTATTAAAGTTAACAACTTGTAGCTTTACATAAAACTCAAAACATTTTAGAACAGAAATAAGATTTGAAAGATTTTAAAGGGATCAGGTAGGAGCAATGATGCTTTTGTATTTATGTAATATTATAAAAACATAAGCCAAACTATGTGAAATCTAGAAAGCAAAAGTAATTTTACCAATGCAGAATGAATACTGGCAGAAAACACTTGCAGTGTACATACATACAATTCTGTTCATTGATTAATTAATTGATGCAAACTGAAGCAGTTGACTGCATGCAGCACACCCTTTTCAATGCTTTCAGATTTACAGGATCTCTCTCTATGCCGAAATATTGGTTAATATTTTGTTCAGCTTAGAAACATCTCCATCATGAACATTTTTTTCCCACTTGCATTTTTTATTGTCTAATTACAAGCTTTACAAGTGCAAACAAGTACATAATGATAAAACAATTTAACTAATTTAGCATGATCCTCAGCCATTCACTTAATTGTTTGAAACTATCAGTGAAAAGGAAGTTACTACTGTACTTAACATCTGTTTTGAACAGGCGGTATATATGAATGCTATATTGAAAGATGGAGTGCATAATGCATCATGGAAGCTGTACTTGTAATCAGCAATTTAAAGAAATAAGAACTTCACTGGTACCTAAAGATATTTTATGGCCAATATTATTTTTGCTGAAAAAAGCTTTGGTTAACCTACTTCATCTGAGGGAACAAATTGTTCATCTTGTTTTACTGTTTAACAACAATATATCAACACGCTACGATCTCCTTTGTGTTTTTATTCCAAAATACAACTGAGAGTATTTTAACATCTGTTGCTCACATAGTAGCATAACATGCATCCATCCATCTCCAACTGTCCTCTCCTCTGAGCCCTGGCTTGTCTTGGTGCTCTATAATTGCTTCCTCAAGCACCTCTTATTGAAGAGATCACTTGGATAGAGGACTTCATTAGAATATCACAATTCTATCCACCCAGTATTTCAGAATACTGGTACTATGTTCCTGGGAATGACAGCTAGGAGCTTGCCATCACCTCTGAGTTAGTATACTGATGTGGATATCAAAAAGCATGACTGACTTACATGTATCTGGAGGGGCAACCCAATGTTAAAAGATACTTACTTCTCTAATGAGTGAAAAACAGAATTGAAAACCAAAGGTAACTCTCTAATACAGTTTGGAAATAAACAATTTGTTAGTGTTACTCTTCCAGGGTTAGATGTGGGAGAAGATAGACCAACTATAAAATTAAAGAGAGGAGAAATTTCTACAGACTTATGGGATAAATGTACAGCAGACATTTCAAACACGCCACATCTATGAACATCACCTGTATCCAGTAACATACCATAAAAAGCTCTAAAAGGCTCCCCGGAGCATCTATCGCTTACTGCAATGAGTCTTAACCAGGAGTATATGCACCTCTGGGGGTATGCAGAGGTCTTCCAGAAGGTACTCAACTCATCTAGATCAGTGCTTCTCAACATGGAGGTTGCAGCTCTCAGGAGGTCTTGGGATGGGTTTAGGGGGATCGCAGGACTGACATTACAGGATAGCAAGCAATGCAACTGCCCGTGGCCCCATACCACCGGGGGCCAACAAAGCTAAGTTACATAGTTCAGGCCTGAAGCCTCGGGCTTGTCAGACTTCAGACAAGGTTCACTAGTGGAAAAGCAGACTCAAGTATCACACTGAAATGTGAGCACAATATTTATATTCCAATCAATGTATTTCATAATTATATGGTAAAAATGAGAAAGTAAACAATTTTTCAGTAATAGTGTGCTGTGACACTTCTGTATTTTTATGTCTAATTTTATAAGCAAGTGGTTTTTAAAGGAGGTAAAACTTGGGGGCATGTGAGACAAATCAGACTCCTAAAAGGGATACAGTAGTCTAGAAAGGTTAAGAATCATTGCCCTATTGATTCCATTGAATGCACACTTTGGTATTCTTCATACCTGACCTAAATTTTATTTCTCAAAAATAAACTATGCCTGAAGTTTTAGTTAAAATACCTAATTTCTAGGGACTTCAGCACATTCTTAAGCACTTTGTCTACCTGCTTAAAGTTAAGCACATGCTTAAGTGTTTTGTTCCCATTATCAGCAATGGAAGAAGGGTTAATGGAAGTTGAAACTAAATAATATTATGACTGTATGAGCCTATACTGTATCTGTGACAATAAGCAGAAAGTATTGTAGAAATGCAAATAGCATTTGATGGGGGAAAAAATAAAATTCTAACAAACCATCAGGACTAATTCATGTCACATTTTATTATGATGACACTATATTGCTATTTGGAGATACAGTGATGGCATAAAATACTACATCTCACTTAGCTCTCTATTAAGTTTGCTCATATGAAGCGGTCAACTGCTTTCAGAAACAATCAGTAAAGTGGAATTAAATTTCTGTAAAGAAAAGAAGTAATACTGCCAACACATAATCTCATTATGTAGATAAAGGAACTGTATTAAAGTATTAAAAACTGCACATATTAAATACTGCAAAGTTTTCCAAATTTCAGCTTAACAATCTTTCCCTAAGGGTGCAGAATCCGGGCTGTTTCACAGTGAACCCTACTCGAATTATTGCTTAGCTTCTTATCTAATAAGTATTACTCCATCTAAATACAAATAGCAAAAATTAAGTTAAACTCATGTCCCAGGTTTGATTGAAGCTGGAAAGAGCAAGGATATTCACAGATAAGACTGTTTTGACCTTAACTCACCTCTTTGTGCACAAGAAACGAGCAAAGAACTCAAGTAGATAGGCTGCAACAGAAGTGTGCTAAGTAGCTGCCATTATTCAGAATTCCTTACTGTTTCATATCAGACAGTGTTACGAGGTTTTCTTCCTATTTTTTATTTTTTAAATGAACAGAAGTGAAAATGACAAAGAAAAAGAACATCAAAATAAAACTCTTCTGATCTAGTTCATGAGTCTATTGGGCCCAGTGATTCAGCTGCTGAAAGTTTTGGTTTCTCAAGCTTATATTGAAATGGATCTTTGGAAATGTAGCGTCAACTTTTAGCTCTAATTTTGTGCATGTGCACCGCTACCTCAATATAACACCACCTGATATAACACAGTAAAGAAGTGCTCTAGGGGGGCAAGGCTGTGCACTCCGGTGGATCAAAGCAAGTTCAATATAACATGGTTTCATCTATAACATGGTAATTTTTTTTGGTTTCCAAGTACAGTATTATATCGAGGTAGAGGGGTACTTGCTACTCACTTCATCCATTTGCTGAATGTGTGTGCATTAAAACAATATATACCATACACTGTTTGTATATATAGAGAGATATACACCTATCTCATAGAGCTGGAAGGGACCTTGAAAGATTGCTGAGTCCAGTCCCATGCCTTCAGTAGCAGGACAAAGTACTGTCCCTGACAGCTTCCCCCTGCCCAATCCCTAAATGGCCCCCTCAGGGATTAAACTCACAACCCTGGGTTTAGCAGGCCAATGCTCAAACCACTGAGCTATTCCTCCCCCTCCAGTTAGAACTTTATTTTCCTTTCCATGACACTTTGGGACTAATCCTGCTTTACTGAAGCCTTGCTTACAAGACTCCTGCTAATATGTCCCAGAATGATGTTTGCTTTTTTTGCAACATGACTCATATTTAGCTTGTGGTCCACTATGACTCCTAGATCCCTTTCTGCAGTACTCCTGTGCGACTGACTGTTCCTTCTTAAATGGAGTACTTTTTATTTGTCTTTACTGAACTTCATCCTGTTTACTTCAGTTTGTCCAGATCATTTTGAATTTTAGCCCTATCCACCAAAGCATTTCCTCCCAACTTGATATCATCCACAAACCTTATAAGTGTACTCTGTATACCATTATCTAAATAATTAGTTTGAAGATACTGAACAGAACTGGACCCAGAACTGATCCCTGTGGGACCCCACTTGTTATGTCCTTCCAGCATGACTCTGAACTATGTATAACTACTCTCTGGGAATGGTTTTCCAACCAGTTTTTCACCCACCTTATAGTAGCTCCAGCTAGGTTGCATTCCCATAGTTTATTTATGAGAAGGTCATGCGGGACAGTATCAAAAGCTTTACTAAAATCAAGATATACCACATCTACTGCTTCCATCCTATCCAAAAGTCTTGTTATCCTGTCAAAGAAAGCTATCCTGTTGGTTTGATGTGATTTATTTTTGACAAATCTATGTTGACTGCTACATATCACCTTATCTTCTAGATGTTTGCAAACTGATTGCTTAATTATTTGCTCCATTATCTTTATGGGTACAGAAGTTGAGCTGACTGGTCTGTAATTCCCTGGGTTGTCTTTATTTCCCTTTTTATAGATTGGCTCTATATTTCCCTTTATATGGCTGTTAGGACACTAGGATTTGCCCTTTTCCAGTCTTCTGGATCTCTCCCATCTTCCATGACTTTTTTCGAAGATAATGCCTTAATGGCTCAGATATCTCCTCAGTCAGCTCCTTGAGTATTCTAGGATGCATTTCATCAGGCCTGGTGACTTGAAGACATCTAATTTGTCCAAGTAATTTTAACTTGTTCTTTCCCTATTTTAGCCTCTTCTGATCCTACCTCATTTTCACTGGCATTCATTATGTTAAATGTCCAACTACCACCAACCTTCTTGGAGAAAACTGAAACAAAGACGTCACTAAGCACATCTGGCATTCCCACATTTTCTGTTATTACTTTCTCCTCTTCATTGAGTAACAAGGCCTACCCTGTCCTTGGTCTTCCTCTTGCTTCTAATGTATTTGTAGAATGTTTTCTTGTTATCCTTTATGTCTCTAGCTAGTTTGATCTTGTTTTGTGCCTTGGCCTTTCTAATTTTGTCCCTACATACTTGTGTTATTTGTTTATATTCATCCTTTGTAATCTGACCTAGTTTCCATTTTTTGTAGGACTCTTTAATTTTTAGATCATTGAAGATCTCCTGGTTAAGTCAGGGTGGCCTCTTGCCATACTTCCTATCTTACCTACGCAGTGGGATACTCTCCTCTTGTGCCCTTAATAATGTCTCTTTGAAAAACTGCCAATCATCTTCAGTTGTTTTTCCCCTTAGACTTGCTTCCCATGGGATCTTACCTACCAATTCCCCGAGTTTGCTAAAGTCTGCTTTCTTGAAATCCATTGTTTTCATTTTGCTGTTCTCCCTCCTACCATTGCTTAGAATCATGAACTCTACCATTTCATGATCACTTTCACCTAAGCTGCCTTCCACTTTCAAATTCTCAACCAGTTCCTCCCTATTTCTAAAGCAGAGTATGGAACGAACCAAGAAAAATTAAACACAAAGGGCTGGAGACAAAGATGCCACTTGTGTTTCTGCTCCAGTCGTCTTTTTACAAGTGAGAAGACTGGTGGTGTTTCTGTCCTTGTAAATTGCCAGTCAAACTGAAAATAAATTTTAAAAAGCCAGAAACTGTAAGTCCTCCACCTCCCCCACCCAAAAGTTGAGGACAGAGTGTTACCCAACATCATGCACCAGAAGTATGTAGGTAAGGTATTAATGCAATCTTTGATAAATGAAAATACTTTAGTGGCAGCAGAATGGGAGAGATTTTTCTCCAATCTCACAGATTTCTGGAAAAAAGCTTTAGTCAAACATCAAAAATCTATCCTATATTCCCAAATCTTTCCTGAGAGTGCATTCTCTAGCAGTTTACATTCTGACGGCATATTGAACAATTGCAGAAACAGATTGCTCCTAAACAATGAAGGCAGAATAGAGTTTTGGTGTTTTAAATGAACTTGCTAAGTATGAACATTAAAAATACTGGTTGTTTAACTGATTTAGATACGCCTTATGATATGAATTATCCAAATTACGTATTATCCAAAATATGTCTGTGAGTGTAGTTTTTTGATGAACTTTTTAAAAACAATTCTTCCTCAAATTTTGATATTTCCTCTGGATTTGTAAATGATTAATCAGTATCTTATAAATCTCCATATCCTTCCCCTACATTTTCTGGTTAGCATAGCTTGTTATCCTACCAACCATGAAATTATTGCTAGCTCAGACTATTTTGTAATTTGCTTCGATAGCTTTCCAACCACTGGGGCATGCAAGTCACACAAACATATACTCATCCCTATGGTTCGTTAAGCATTGAGCATTACAAGTGATTAAGCAAGCTGAAGAAAAGACGGTTACTCACCTTTGTAACTGTTGTTCTTCGAGATGTGCGCGCCGCGTGCACGTTCGTCGGAAGAATTTTCCCCTAGCAACACCCGGCGGGTCGACAGACCCCCCCTTGTGTGGCGCCCTTGCGGCACCGCATATATACCCCTGCTGACCCGTCCGCTCCTCAGTTCCTTCTTGCCGGCTACTCCGACAGTGGGGAAGGAGGGCAGCTGTGGAATGGATATGAGCAACACATCTCGAAGAACAACAGTTACAAAGGTGAGTAACACCATCTTTTTCTCGAGTGCTTGCTCAATCATTCAAGTAGTGAACCCAGCCTTACCTAGGCGCTAAGGTCGGAGTTGGAAACTGTCGAATGCAGAACAGCCAAGCCAAAGAGCCGCATCGTCCCGGGACTGCGTACCAAGCGTAATGGCAGAAAAGGTGTGCACTGACGACCACCGTGGCTGCACGACATATGTCTGTATAGGCACACAGGCACGGGCTAGGAAGGCAACCGAGGAAGCTTGCGCCTTCGTGGAATGTGCAGTTACTCGTCCTGGAGAAGTGTGAGCCAAGGCAAAGCATGTTTTAATGGCAGGCCGTCACCCAGGAAAGATTGTTTTGCGATGAGAGAGGTGACCTTTCATCCTGTCTGCAACGCAACGAATAGTTGGAGGTCTTTCGGAAGGGTCGGGTGCGGTCGATGTAGAACGCAGCGCCCTAACGAACATCAAGTGAATGCAAGCTCTGCTCTCTGCGAAGATGCCATGAGGTTTAGGAATATAAACACTTGAAGGAAATGTCTTGTTCAGTGTGAATGGGAGACCACCTTGGGCAAGGAAGGCCGGATGCGACGGAGTGTACCTTGTCTTTATGGAATATCATGTATGGCGGTCCGCTACCAGAGTGCGAAGCTCCGAACTCTCCTGGCCGATGTAATGGCCACAAGGAACGCCACCTTCCACATGTACAGGAGAGAGCAGGTTGCAAGGGTTCGAAGGAGGGGGCCATTAGTTTCGAGAGAACCAGACTGAGGTCCCAGAGGGGGCGGGACACGGACCTGGGGATACAGCGCTCCAGGCCCTTGAGGAACCTCGAGACCATCGGGTGAGAGAAGGTGAGGAAGAGCCCTCTCCTGGATGGAATGAAGAAATGGCAGCTAGGGTGAACGCGCGAAGGGATGAGACGCGCCAGGCCTGGTTGTTTAAGGTGCCATAGATATTCCAAGATCACTTGGATGGGAGCCTGAGCCGGTGACATTCTTGTGACTGACAACAGCAGGAAAACTCTTCCATTTTGCCAGTAGGTAGCCCTGGTTGCAGGTTTCCTACTTCGCAGGAGCACCTGCTGCACTGGGGTGGAACAGCGCAGCTCCGCAGAGCTCAGCCAGCCAGGAGCCACGCCGTCAGGTGGAGGGATGGAGGCCGGGATGGAGAAGCTGCCGTGTCTTGTGATATCAAGTCTGATGGACCGCAGGGGAACCGGAATGGCTATGGACAGGTCCAACAGCGTGGAGTACCAGTGCTGGCGAGGCCACGCTGGGGCGATGAGAATTAGCCGGGCCTTGTCCCTGCGTAACTTCACAAGGACCTGTGCACAACGGGAATGGTGGAAGGCCATATAGGAGCTGGTTCGACCAGGGTAGGAGGAATGCGTCTGAGAGAGAGCCGCCGCGAGACCGCGGAAGGAGAAACATGGGCACTTCTGGTTGGTGTGGAAGGCGAAGAGGTCGATTTGGGGAAATCCCACCGCCGGAAGAGAGAATGGGCTATGTCCGGACGAAGGGACCGCTCATGGGCTAGAAAGGACCTGCTGACCGTTCTGCAGCACGTTCTGGACTCCGGAAGAATGAGGCTGCAAGATCCATGCCGTGGGTTATACAAACTTCCCACAGTGTCATCGCCTCTGAAAAGAGGGAGAGAGCGGGTCCCCCCCTGCTTGTTTATAAGTGCATCGCGGTGGTGTTGTCCGTGAGCACTAAGACAGAACAGCCCTCGCAGGTGAAGGAAGAAAACGCCTGGCAGGCGAGCGGACGGACTCTCAGCTCCCTGATGTTTATGTGCAGCGACAGCTCCGAGCGGACCCAGAGGCCCTGTGTTCGACGAGACCCCATGTGAGCTCCCCAGCCCCAGAGAGGATGCATCTGTTGTTGACGAAAATGGACGGCTGCTGGGGTGGAACGGTAAACCCGCACACACCAGGGCGGATTTCGCCACACTGAGGGAGTGTAGGACCCTTTCTGTGAGTGTGACAACGATGTCCATGCTGTCCCTGCGTGGATGATAAACCGAAGCTAACCATATCTGCACGGGCGCAGGCGGAGTTTGGCGTACTTGGTGACAAAGGTACATGCCGCCATGTGGCCTAAGAGGCTGAGACAGACCCTGGCCGAGGTCGTGGGGAAGGCTAGCAGGCTGTCTATGATAGAAGAGTATGTGCTGGAAACGGCTGGGTGGAAGTGAGGCTGTGCGACGTAGAGTCCAAGACGGCCCCGATGAAATTCTATCCTCTGAGATGTACGAGGATGGACTTGTCGAAATTTATTAGGAGCCCTAGAGATTCGAACAGGTTCCTGATAACTGTTATGTGCGCGGCGACCTGAGCTTGGGAGGACGCGCGAACCAGCCAGTCGTCAAGGTAAGGGAAGACACATATCCCCTGGCGACGGAGGCAAGCGGCCACTACTGCCATATTTCGTGAAGACTCGTGGGGCAGAGGCAGGCCGAATGGCAGGGACCGTGAATTGAAAGTGCCGGCTCCGCACCAACAAGCAGAGAAGCGTCTGTGAGCGGGTAGATCGAAACATGAAAGTAGCGTCCTTCATGTCGAGAGCAGCGAACCAGTCTCCCGGATCCAGGGAAGGATATAGACCCAAAGACACCATGCGGAATCTTAACTTCCTTACGAAGGCGTTGAGGGCCGCGGAGGTCTAGATGGG
>NC_133773.1:88908318-88940183 GCF_003597395.2 Chelonoidis abingdonii
GGCGCCACACCAGGGGGCGCCTGCCGACCCGCCGGGTGTTGCTAGGGGAAAATTCTTCCGACGAACGTGCACGCGGCGCGCACACACCTACTTGGAATGGATATGAGCAAGCACTCGAAGAAGAACTTTATTACTAGCTATAATTTCTTAACTTTCAAATACAAAACTCAGACACATTGCCTGAAGCTAACGGTACTTAGGCTAGTCATGACTAAGGGTTTGTAATTCTATACTCACTATCTCCCACTTTTCAAACACATTTCCTCATTTTCAGACTGGTGCATCATTCTGCTAATTTTTTCCCCCAGTACAAAATATTGATTTTCAGAGCGCGTGCGCACACACACACACTCTCTACCGCTCTTCAATGTCTATCGCTCGTTATCCCTTTTCTTTGCCCCCATTTTGTACAACTGTATAATGAATACACTATGAATAATGTTCACATTTTATCATGAAATGTGTTCACATGAGTCCTGCTGAAGTCAGTGGGAGCCAAGTGTGCTTCCAAATGCAGCCTTTGATCATCAGGTTTTTTGCTTTGCTTAGCCTATGTAGAACATTTTGCAACAATATTGATCCTTTATCAGCACTGACTATGCAAAAATGCCAATATATCGTCCTTTAAACTATAGTGGCCAGTGAAGTCATAAAGAGAGCACGTGACATGGAGAAAAGTATTGCACCAAATATAGTATCAAACTTCTAGCCGTTCAAATATGAAATAATTAAATTGCATATTGTGATGGTTAAATGCTCAGCATAAGGTTATAGAGCTATTATGCATTTCAGTGACTCCTAATGATGTTCAGAATCCTTCTTGAAGGGCAACACTATGAAATATTTTAAGAACCAAGTAATGGGAAAGCGGAGAGATAGGAGGAGAGATCATGAGAGAGACTCCTTTAACTAAGTAGCTGGCAGAAAGACTGAAGAATCCACATGGTACTTTATAAAATTTTGGTGGATAATTTGGCAACTAGACAGAGAGAATGTGCATTAATTTGTCATCTTGGGGGCCATATCACACAATTTTGATCAGAAGTCTTTACTGAACTCAGTTAAAAGTTCCACCTCACAACTGATGCTATGATATAGCTTTGTGGTTTTAGTCCTATTTCTTCTCCATTACATTTTCCCCTCTCATTCTCTTAATACTATGGTGATGAGTGTAATATAAAAACCTATATAAAACAATCAATCAATCATACTACTACAAAAGTTCAACTTCATTATACTATTCCCACTCTCTGTGGTGGCCATATTCTGATACCCTTATTCATATCAAATAGTACCTTACTCCACAAGCATGCAACTCAGTATATATCAGAATCTGGCCCTCAATGACTACATTTTCACTTGCTGTATAGACTCATAGAAAGGGGCCTTAAAATTAATCCCTTTTGCAGGAAGAGTTCCTCATCCTCAAAGAAGAACTCCATGCACTTCAACAGAACTCATTCTGCAGGAGCAGAAATATCTTGCAAGACTGATTTCAGACAGATTTTTTCTTTGTATCTGATAAGCTTCCTTTCTCTTTTTCAATCATTTTGTCTAACATCCACCTACACAGTACTATGCTGTCACTTTACATTCTGACTTGACATACCAAGTTATCAAATTTAAAAGACTTCCACTCCTCCTTAGTTGCAAACATTTTAGCAGCATTAAATGTATTTAAGTTTACGATAAATAATGAAAAAAATGACTATTGGGTTAATAGTTATTGCAAAATTCCTATAATAATGACCTTAAATTTATCTCTTGCTGTACAACGAAGTAATTTGCTTAATAATGGAAAAATCTTTTGATAATGAAAATATGTTTGCATCTTTTAAAGACTTAATCTGTATTATGAGGATTACTATTGCACAAGCAAAGTATTAAAGTGACAAATTACCTTATTTTAAATGCTGCAGCTCCAAAAAACTGAAACAAGAAGAATTAAAAAAAAGTCTTCAGGTAAAAATGTGTTTTGGTTTTGACATAAAGGACAAAGCAGCACTTAAAAATATGTTTGCTGTTTGTCAGAGTGGGAATCCAACTGTCCTCTTGTTCACAAAGGGTTAATCCTGACTTCCCCTTCCTCTCTCCTTACACAAGAGTTCAGTAAAATGTATATTAGAAGGCTGCTGAAGAGAGAAAGATATGGAAGAAAATGCTGGGTATCAGATGGATTTGCAGGGTTCCTAGGCACTGAGAGATGGGTTGATCCTCAAGTTGGGAGAGTCTGAAACTTTTTGCTAATATTACCTTGTTTTGATTTGTGTTTATAAAGATTCCTTCCTGCTGAACTGACATTACTGTCTGTTACTATATTTTGCAACCTTAATAATGTTCTTTGACAACATTTCTTTATAGAATTTAGATAAAATGAATACATGGTGTAGTGTGGTGCAGATATTTTACAAGCATGAGCTTGAGGTGGCCCTATTACTCACAAGCGGCAAAGCCACTCATGAATTATGAGAGTATGGCCCCTTGCAATGAAAAGTTTGACCTCAGAGGACAGGGAGGAATAATCTGTTCATGAAAGCATACATGTAGGATACATGTAGAAAACCACTGCCAAGTCTTTCTCCCTCAGGTATTTCTAGAATTCCCATTGCCATACTAGCTGTCTGCCAAATGAACAGGCAGAAGAGTACGACCACATGGAACATAGCTACTACCTGAGAATATCTCTTAGCAATTTCTGTTCTGGAATGGCCCATCTGTAGTTTTTGCAAGCAGCAAGGTTAGGTACCACTAACTTTTGCCAAATTCCTGGTGCTGATTGTTGCTTTTTTATTCAGCTTTTACATTTTGGCACAATACATAATATCTAGTTCTCATTTCCTAAACCAGGGAGAAAAAGCTAAATTCATGCTTTCTACTGACAACCTACAGGCAGGGCCGGCGCTTCTATTTAGGCGACTTAGGCAGTCGCCTAGGGCGCCAGGATTTGGGAGGGCGGCATTTTGCCACCTTCGGCAGCAATTTGGCAACGGGGGTTCCTTCCGTGCTCTGGGTCATTGGCGGCAATTCTGCGGCGGGTCCTTCACTCACTCCAGGACCCGCCGCCGAACTGCCCTGAAGACCGGGAGCGCGGAAGGACCCTCCCGCCGCAGAATTGCTGCCAACGACCGGGACCGCGGAAGGACCCCTGCCTAGGGCGTCAAAAACCTGGCGCTGCTTCTGCCTACAGGCTACTCCCACACGACGGGGTTAGTCTTCTAGGACAGTGGGAATATTTTCCGTTTCCCAGTCTCTCTACTTTGGGGGAATGGAGGACTGGCTTATGGCATATATTTTTTTGCTCCTGGCACAAAACTAAAGTGTCATATGAACCATCCTATTTGGCAAAGGATTATTATGGAATGCCGTATGTTTGAGGGCTGGTCTTCACCACAGGGAGATCGATGCTGCTGCAATCGATGCAATTTAGCGGGTCTCGTGAAGACTTGCTAAATCGATGGCAGAGTGCTCTCCGGTCGAACCCGGTACTCTAGCTCTCTGAAAAGAGTAAGGAAAGTTAACCGGAGAGCATCTCCCATCAACGCAATGCAGTGAAGACACCGTGGTAAATTGACCTAAGCTACATCAACCCCAGCTACATGAATAATATTGCTGGAGTAGTGTAATTATTCCCATAGTGAAGACAAGCTCAGAAGACAAATTTAAGATCCTTGTCCTGACCTTCAAAGTCCTGCATACCTTAGCCCCTGCCTACTTTTCTGGATGTCTCTATTCCTTCACTGCTATCTGCCCACTTTGCCCAACCTAACCCCTATGATTAGCTATCTCTTATGGACAGACCTAAACTCACCATTGTGTCTTCTTTAATATAGTACTTTAAACGCTGGAATTGTCTTCCTGGCCTGATCAATCATACTTGCTCTCTCTTCTCCTGTTAATTCTCTCTTAAAGTACACTTCTTCCAAGAGATCTATGAACTCTAGTCCTCCCAACAGAGAAAAATAAATATTAGAAAACCTAAACAAACTGTGGCATTAACATGGCATATTGTGACGTGGCTCGGCCGCGGTTTGTCCCTCAGTGGGGCTGTGGGGTATCCCACCACCTCGCTACCAATAGTCTTAAGCCCGGTCCTAGGGCAGGGCGGGTCAACAAACGCCGAGTCCAAATGCTCAGGCCCTCAGGCAGGGCTGAGTAGCAATAGTAGGTTTTGGCCTCCTCAGGCCAGGGAAAGGGGGAGTCTGCCACCCCTGGAGGGATGGCAGGGGGGACGCAGGCCCTCCCACTCCACTGCGTCCCAGCCCGGGGCCCTAGCAGCAGCAGAAACTCGCTGCTGTCAGTGGAGATCCTGGCCGCAACACACTGACATTGACTCTGGCAGTGCTGCAGCCAGACTGGGGTTGGCTGCCCCTAGGCTACTTCCAACTCTCCCCCTCTTCAGGTACCTGAGTCCTCGTAGCATCACCAGCAGTCTCATCCACCATCAGTTCCTCTGGGCAAGTGTGCGAGGGTGGGCTCAGCGGCTCCTTGGGGTAGCTGGCCAGAGGCAGGCTAGGCTCTTCCTCGGGGTAGTGGGAGCGGGAAAGGCTCGGCCCTTCCTTGGGGTGGCTGGCGCGGGGCAGGCTCGGCCAGTCCTCCTCGGGGTAGCGGACACGAAGCAGGCTCGTCCAGTCCTCCTCGGGGTAGCGAGCGCGGGGCAGGCTCGGCTGGCTGGGTGTGAGCTCCAGCTGACAGTGGCCGCAGACGTCTGATCCCAGTGGTGGCTGAGCTCCTACTGAGCTCTGTAGGTCAGCTTTTATTCATCCGGGTCTGTGCCGTGACCTCTGAGGGGCGGGTGCAGGACCCGGCGGCTCTGCCCACAGCAGGGTTGGGGGAGGTTTGCCCTCAGCGGGGCTGTGGGGTATCCCACCGCCTCGCTACACACATGCTAAACTTAACTGATCAATCACATTGTACTTGGATTCATCCCATCACTTGTATATGCATTGTGCAATCAGTTCAATCTTGCAAAGACTTACGTGAAGTTAACAGGACTACTCATGCGAGTCAAGTTATTCATGTGTAAATTTTGCAGGAATGAGCCCTTGGATTCAAAGCAGGGACACTGTATTATGTCTGTAAATCATCTAGCAAATTGCTGCTTCCAAACAGATTAATTTAATATCTATTTACTAATAAATACAGATTTCAGTCTAGATAAAACTATTTCATGGACATTGGTACTTAATAGTTTATTGTGTGGTATGTGATCACTCTTCTGCTAGTACATCTCAATTTCTGTGCTGATTTATTAATCACTGTCTTACTACTCAGGGAAGTCAAAATACATATATAATCCCACATAAAACAAGCTATTATTTTTGTAAATTACATATAGTAGCTTGCAGCAATGATCATCCAACTGATGATCGTGACAAATATCTTGACATTATATAAAGCTTCGTTCTCTATTGCACATGATAACAAGCTACTGTTGCTGCTGGAAAGGAAATCAGGATTTTGTCAATTTAATGAGAACCGATGTTGAAAAAAATATAGTATATTATTATAGAAGATTAAAAGTGATCTCAGCCTAAAATTATTCTGACTTCCATTCTGCATTGATTTTCTTCTGCAAATATGTATCTTTAGATATTATGCATTAAAAGACAATTGTAGTTACCAGTCTATGGCTGGGAATGATCTCTAATGAAGTATGAATTTTGGCAAGTTTTCCTTTCAGTTTTTCCCATGCAATAAAAAAAAAAAATACACTGAGTCCAATTCTTCTCCCTCTTTTTATCAGCTTTACTCTACTTAATTCAGTAGAGTTACTCCTGATTTACACTGATGTGAGAGTTTATATAGTACAGAAACCTGATAGTTTAAAGTGCCACAATGAGTAGGAACAATTTTGGCAATTAATTGATCTTTGATTATTAGCAGGTAAATATGGCCAATGGCCTGTGATGGGATGTTAGATGGGGTGGGATCTGAGTTACTATAGAGAATTCTTTCCTGGGTGCTGGCTGGTGAGTCTTGCCCACATGGTCAGGGTTTAACTGATTGCCATATTTGGGGTCTATTTGGGGGTCGGGAAGGAAAATTTTTCCTCCAGGGCAAGATTGGCCGAGGGCCCTGGATGGTTTGTTCGGCGCTTCCTCTGCAGCGTGGGGCTGGGGTCACTTGCCTGGAGGAATTCTCTGTCAAACCTTGAGGTCTTCAAAACCATGTATTTGAGGACTTCAAATTAACTAGATTCATTATGGTTATGTTGGGTTTGTAATTTCAAGTTAAGTTGGCTGGGTTTCAGATTCTTGACCTGTCAGTTATTCTAGTATTTTTGATCATAAATGTCTGTCGTGAGCTTTGGATATAAGTTCTTATTTTGATACGTAGATAGCTGTAAATTCTTGTTCAAGCAGTCAAGCGTGCTTGAAAATAAGCTTATGTGTAAGCTTGCATCCTATATAACTATTAATCTGGGCGTTTTATTCCAGCATAAGGAAAAAGTTTCAAAGAGACTCAATACTGTGTGTGCTAGTTGTAATGAAAGATGTCCATTGGAGACCTCTAACATCATATATTAGGGTGGCAAGAAACCAAGAAGGGAAAGTCAAAGAAACCTGGGGATGGAACCAGATTTGATTTAATATTCCATGAATAAATCCAGAGAATAATATTTTGGAGCCTCAAGATAGTTTGGTGTGGTAACAGCCACAGGTAATTTACAGTGCCTGCCTGAAGAGGCAGGACTGAAACCATCGGTCAGAGAAAGAAGTATATTTATCCCATTTACTGACGGAGAACTGTGTCACAAAGACATTAATAAGTGGACATGGTCCAATGCAAACATGAAATCTGTGGCAGAGCTTCTCAAAAACTGGCAAGCCCTTAATCAACAAAACCACCTTTCTTCAAATATTGTATAGTCTAGAATCTGAAAATTGGTATTAGCAGCTATTCTTACAAACCATGATTTGATGCATAAGTCGATCAGAGAGTTAAAGAGAGTTTCACATGATTTCTACGTTAAAATATGCCTTTCTAAAGTCTCTGCGTCACTACTGCACAAGAATAAGCGCATGAGGCTAACCAGTTATGTGAAACATCAAAAGGCTAAAGTGGTGTGTTTTTTTCTCCTTAACTAAAAGAAAAATATTATCCAAGTATAAACAGATGTGGACATCTGACGGGGGCACTCAACCTCACATGAAGCATCTCCTATGGGGGCTGGAGGTGTATGTGTCCCCCTTCTCTCTCTCACTGCAATTAGCAGTGCTCTCTGCCAAAAGTCTTTTCTTTTTCAGGTTGGTTTTTAGTGAATCTCAGCCCTCCGGCCATCACACATAATCGCATGCATGAAAATGAAACAGAGCCTTCTGGGGTAATCAAGTCCAACGGGCCTATCCCAGTAACCCTCACTGGCCTCTGCAGCCCCCCTGGGCTAATTCTCAAATATCGTGTGTCTGGAAGGAGCAGGCCCCTAGGCTTCCCTCCCTGGAGACTCTTTACTGTCTAGTGAATCGAACCCAGCCTTGCACAAGAATAATTCTATTCATGTTAACTGTTAAAGTCTGTATAAGAAACGCTAAGAAACAAAGCCATACCACCGGGTCAGACCAAAGGTCCATCTAGCCCAATATCCTGTCTTCCAACAGTGGCCAATGCCAGGTGCCCCAGAGGGAATGAACAGAACAGGTAATCATCAAGTGATCCATTCCCTGTTGCTCATTCCAAGCTTCTGACATACAGAGGCAAAGGACACCATCCCTGCCCATCCTGGCTCATACCCATTGATGGACCTATCCTCCATGACTTTATCTAGTTCTTTTCTGAACCCTGTTATAGTCTTGGCCTTCACAACATCCTCTGGCAAAGAGTTCCACAGGCTGACTGTGCACTGTGTCTTTTGTATGTAAGACTTTATACTATTTGTGAAATTTCTTTGCATCCAAATTCTCTGCTTGATAGTACTGAGCTGTGAAATGAAACCTTAGATAATTCTTGTCGCAAGAGACAATGAATAGTTTCACTGAAACTATTCATTCTGTCAGCCAGTTACAGTGACTTTCTATTTTATAGACTGTACCAGAAAACAAAAAGATATCACAGCCTGAATAATAAGACAGACAAGAGCATTATGACATGCAAACAGAAGTTTCTTATTTATCTTGATGCATGTTGACTTTGCTAACACTTCTTCCCCTCCAAAAACCCAAAGATACATTGGAAATTTTTCATACTTGTATTAAGGATGTGGAATCTTCATAAAAAAAACAAAACAAAAAAAAAACACCCAAACCTGACTATATTTAAAAAACATACAAGGAAGATATATAATAAAAATTTTGTGCTAAGATATATATTATAAAAATCTGTGTTTTCTTTGCACATTTTTAATATGGTATTTACATCAATAGTAATGCAGTAGGAGGTAGAGTCTGGGTCTCTCTCTGTATTCAAGAAGTACCTACCACATTTTGGGTACTACCAGAATCTAAATACAGAAAGCCAGAGAAGCACTATTTCCATACACTACTGCCTGAAACAGGGCTCCACAGAAATAACAGGTTCCTCTGCATGCTAGGAGATGCTGCAAGGCAAGGGAGGGGCAGTGAGCCTGATCTAGAGCACTAGGAGTTTGTCTACACAGCAACTGGGAGGTGTAATTTCCAGTGTGGAAAGATATACACATGCTAGCTCTGCTCAATTCAGCGCCTAAAAGTAGTGTGGTTGTGGTGGCCTGGACAGTACCTGCTCTAATATATACCCTGGGGTTGGGTGGGACTGTACTCAGGCAGCTAGCCCAAACCACCACCCATGACACTGCAGCCACACTGCTATTTTTTGGCACAGCGTGAGCAGAGCTAGCATGTGTATGTCTTCCCGCACTGGAAATTAGACCTCTGGCACATCAGTCTGACTCAAAACCTCATTCCCAGGCAAAATGAGAGTCAGTGGTTCAGTACTGCCAACACCACAGTCAAAAATCATGAACATTCCTACAGCAGCCCTGACTGGCTGCTCTTCCCCAGGAGATGGGGAAATCATAGGGGGATCTTCCTTGCAGAGGGCCCAGTCACACCAGGACTGGAATGTCTCGAGTCATTGTGAGACTGACTCCAGCAGGGGCCAAAATCGCTTAACTCACAATGAAAAAGCTGAGAACAATGATGGCGTGTGGCTGCTAGGCATCACTAACTCTCTGAAACTCCAAACCCTGGCAGAACAAGGATAGGATGTTTGTGGCAACAAGGGATATCTCGCTCTAGGAGGCTCCTGAAATGCCCCCTAGAACACTTAAATTTGTCTTGTAGATTGCAGGGCTTCCTTACCACTGTTGTGGTGGCAGAGGGAGAGTGCTAGAGCAGTGCTCTACTAGGGAGACCGGAGGGTTAAACTCTTGCTGCTGCGGTGACTCAGCTCAGGAGAGGAAGAGGGGAGCTACAACCTTAAATAAAGTTGATATTGAACAACAGCAACAACTTATGAAACAAAGTGGTGAGAAGCAACTGAACTGCAGTGCTTAAGCTGTGCCAGAATACTCTGAAATGCCATTCTGGCTCTTCTTTAAGGAGCCAAGGTACCATATCAGTACATCTGATGGTGGCAGGCCAGGCTCCTTTTCCTCCTTGTCTGCAGAGAATCCTCCAAAGTTGGGAAGTGCCAGGCATTGGCAGGTCAGTGAAGAAAGAGCTGGGGAAACTGTAGCCAGGAACAGGCAGGGGAACATGGAGGCAGGAGCCACCAGGAGCTAAGGGCACAGCTAGAGCCAGGTGGTTAGGAGCCAGGTAATGGGCTCACCTGAATAGTATAGAGCCCCATGGGCAGCAGGAGATGGGCACAAGTAAGGGGGAGATAGGGATGAGATGGAATCTAAGGGGAGTGACCTCTCCTGGTTCTCCCCCAGTGCCCTATCTTCCTCTCAGCTCCTCCCATGATCCCCTGTTCTCTTCTGCTTCCTCCTGAGGCATTTCACTGCCCTGCATTCTGACAGTTTTTTTTTTTAAAAGGACTCCAGCACTGTTGAACTGCCATCTTGTTCCACCACTAGAGGCAGAATTTCCGGTGGACTGAGCTGAAGGGCAGGGCTCAGTCCTGAATTCTCCAACAATAACACTGGACCACCTCCAAATTCCAAAAGTGAGAGGCATCACCTATTTGTTATGAATGAGGAGAAAAGCTGTGAATCAGAAAAAACACAACACTTCATTTGATCTTCAGTGTGCACATTTCCGGTACATTTATTCATCTTTAAATCTTTTGAAAACCTTATATTAAAAACAAAAATGCCAAATTTAGAAATTAAGAACACATAAAAATGCTTTTATTTATTCAAAAGGATATATTCTCACCTTTATGCATAGTTATCTGATACATTTAGGGCCTGATGGAAAGACCAATGAGTTAATTGAAAGTCTCCCATTGACTTCAGTGTGCCTAAGATCAGGACTTGGTGGCTAAATCTTCCCCTTCCCATCTATGGGACACCTAAGACCCAATAGACAGAAAAACTGATATGGTTTCACTGCATGGAGTGGGGAGCCCAGACAGTGCATCACTATGTAGGGGGTGAAGTATGCTTGTGGGGGCCCACCCACAGATGCTGGAACTAGGGGTGCTAGCAGTGCTGCCGTAGCCTCTGGTATGAAGTAGTAACAACAACCCAAAGACATGGTTTCCACTTTCAGCGCTATAAAAATTGTGCCAGTGCCACTGGACCCATCTTCCCAAACATGAAGAGCGCTTTGGAATCTATAGGACAGGGTCATCAGTGTGGATCCACTTACTAAATCTTCCAAATTTGGGAGGGAGCAAAGTGATTACCAAACCCTAAGGTTTTGGCTGCTGCTCCACAGTCTGGGGAATTTTTTTCTCTTCCACCTCCCTGTCCCACCCACATGAGAAAGGTAACTGTGATTAGTCACGTATTACAGCTTTCATCGAGTGAGCATAACATGATCAGAAAAAGGGTTTAGAGAAATCACAAGTTTATCTTTACAGAAATGTTCATGCAGATCTTCATCTAACTCTCACTCAAGTTACTCAGAGTCTTCCTCTTGACATTAATGGGAACTGTAGTGGGCCATTTATCACCACTGGAATTGAAGGAGAAGTTAGTGCAAACAAGGAAACGTCTAGTCAGGTGTGTCTTTTCCATAGAAAGAGCTCTGAAAGGATAATCTATTTTCATAAATATTTTTGCTATTTTTCCAAACTGGAAAACACGTATATTCTCCTCAACATTTAACAGAGCTGAAAGCTGAGGCAAAATAGTTTTAAAATTAGCAGACAATACAAAGAGAAAAGAAAAGAAAAAATTCTGCTGATGATTTAAAGATAGAAAAGGAAGGAAAATATAAAATAGTACTGTACCAGATAGATTGTTAGAGTTGGCAATTAAATAGATACACAGTAGGAGACAGCATTCATCAACAGTAAATAGCAGCAACACTAGGTATCTGCTTAATCATATAGTAAATAAAGTGAAAATGCAATATCTGTTCAAAGCTTCAATGATATTCACTGTCAGAGCAATTTCATATAATAGCATAATCTGATTTAGCATGCCTTGTTCTACCCATCGGTTTCTGAAGGATACTCAGCAGTAGTATAATATGGGATTCTGCAACAAATTGAGCCTGACTGCTCCCATGTATGTAACTCTGCAAAATGAGAGTAAGAAACAAAAATAAATCATCATTAAGGCTGCGAAAAATGTTGAAAATGACATGATTTAGTATGTGTGAGAGAATGAAAATAAAACCTGTCTTGCAAAACAATGAATAAACAGTGTAACGCTCACAGAAGATATATACTTCTAAAGTTAAATGTTTATAAGCCATTATTAAAAGCAACCCATCTGAAAAGCACAGCTAATGCCCAGGTCCACTATATATAAAAACTGCTATACTTGATTGGCCACCCATGAATTGGAAATCCCACATATTTTGAAATTTAATTTACAAGCTTCATCCACCTGAGCGATTCCAAGTTCTTCATCCCATTGCAATTTAAATGATGGGAGGGATGAGTAATAGATAGCACGTAGCAACTACTAACACTGACCAACACGAGTGTGCATGTGTCCATCTTTGAAGATCATTTGTTGATTGGGGAGGGTTCAGGGATATGTCTGAACATGGCTTTAACAGATATTCAAATGTCAAGTGAAAGAACAGGAGGCTTGAGAAAGGATGTGGAACTTTGCCAAAATATTAACAGACTATCACACAGCCACCATTTCATAGGCTACAGAATTCACAGAATCTTCAACTCACTGAAGATGCTGCCACTTCTATACCTCCTTATCACAAGATATTTAGTTTCGCAGGACTGACCTCACATACACAGCCATCGGCACTCATTTCACAGAAGCACTAAATGCTGCACATCCCTTCAGTTAAAGTAGGTCTCCCAATACCATCCTACCTGAAAACAATGTGTCCTCATACTCCTTAGCTTATACAAAAGAATTTTACTGAATCCCTGAAAAAAAATCGACATCCTTTCCCAGTGTCAGAGTGGGCATCGTAGTTAGCATCTGCTCTCATATCTAGAGGGTGAAGAAAAGTGAGGAAGGGGGGGAAAAGGAGGGAGGATCATCCTTGCTGAGAAAGGCAACTTGCACTTGTTCTATCAAGGCACAACAATTGAATAACATTGACATGCGCTCCAATGTGGTCATGATATTCTCCCTTTGTATTTGGCTTATTTACTTTAGTTCCTCCCACCCCAAAGAAAAAAGAAAAAAAAGAAACCTTGACTCAAACTCAGAAGGTTAAAGTTTTCTATCCATTTTTGTTTGTTCATATTGAGAGTTTCTCTGTATTGTGTTTGGGTTATCTCTTTTCTCTATGTTGTATGTTAAAACACAATAAATAAAATAAGATACATATATTAGATATGGAAACATTTCAAAAAGGCAAATCTACTCAAAATTTGATATTTTTTATATATAGTCCAATAATGACTTGAAAATATCCTATTTTGTGGACTTATTTTTAAACAAAGTAGCTCATTGAAAATTTTTAGTATGTTTTCAGTACTACTAGCTGTTGTTACAAAATTACATGTAAATCAAAAGTTGAGGGATAGCGAACAACAACACTAACTGAAACAAACAAAAAAAAGGGCTACATCCAGACAGTGAAATCAGCTTGTCATATTATTTTTTTGAAATAATTATATACTCATCAAAAGTCAAACACATTTTTAAAGCACCAGGGTAAAACCTTGGTTCCACTGAAGTCAATGGCAAGATGCCAAGGGGAGCCAGTATTACCCTTCATATTTTATAGCTTTCACTTTTTTTAAAAAACATTCTGAACGTACACTATCGATGTTAGGGCCCAAAATGATTTCAAACTCAAAAGAAAAATAAAAAATGCTGCTGTTTCAACTACAAAAAATGCCTTTATTCAAGCTGACTAAATTTCAGCTGATGTTATGATGATAAACTGCATAGCCCATAAGATATAAAATAATTGTTACTCAGTGAATGGCTACCTGCTATTCTTTAAAAGTCATTATATATGTTCAAATATTCATTTTCGCTTTAGTTTGGTTAAGAAGTTCATATTTAACAGTGATTTCCCCCAACCCAAGTAAAAACCATTTTTTTCTAACAAGAGAAAAAATGACTGATCTTAGAAGACTGGACTTTATGATTTTACAGTAAGGCACGACGCAAGCCAATCTGTATTCCGTAGGTTTTTGACAAGCCAGCCAAGAAACTCTAATTAGCCCAAGATTGAGGAATGTCAAAGAAGGGAAGGCAATACTAACATTTTTCAGTTAACTTCAGAATAGCTAATGATTAAGTTGAATTAAACTAAATTGATTCTGAAACCATCATTATTTGCTTTGCTGTCAGGGGCAGCTCCAGGCCCCAGCATGCCAAGTGAGTGCTTGGGGCAACATGCCGCAGGGTGCGCTCTGCCGGTCGCCAGGAGGGCGGCATGCCTGCGGAGGGTCTTCTGGTCCCACGGCTTCAGTGGACCTCTCGCAGGCATGCCTGCGGAGGGTCCGCTGGTCCCGCGACACCACAGAAGCAGCAGAACCAGCGGACCCTTCGCAGGCACGCCTGCGGGAGGTCCACTGTAGCCACAGGATCAGCGACTGGAAGAGCGCCCCACGTGACATGACGTCGAGCTTGGGGCGGCGAAATGTCGAGAGCCGCCCGTCTGCTGTGTTAAATAGCATAAAAGGGACATTTGTATTGCTCTTCACATTGCTACTTACATATGAAGCTGACTATAATTACAGATCCATGCTAACACTTATTCCTGCTCAGCTATCCAATGATAGCGGTAGCTTAACTAACCTATAGTCCACATGACTATATGCAGCCATGAGAACAAATGGAGACCAATTTGATCCCAGCTCTCTCTTCACATGGGAAACAAAAAACTATCCCTAGGCACCTTCCAATAACAACAAGGAAAACTAAATTTTAAAGTGTTTTTGAAAAATGGAGGAGAAAAGTAAGGTCTTCTCTGATTATATGTATAAATCTCTCAGTTGTGACATTTGTGATTTTACAAACTTAGCAGACCAGACAAAAGTATACCAAATAAATTCCTAATTCAAAAAGAAAATATCTGCAGTGGACTCTGATCCACACAATTATGGTCCCATTCCTGCAAAAAACACTTAAGCACGTTTCATGACAGGGGACTGGACTGACCTCACTGTCCATTCCAGTCCTACAATTCTAGTGTGCCTTTATTCACCTGAGCACTCTCATCTCATTCAGTGGGATGTCTTCTGTGTTTCAAGCATTTGCAGGACTGGGGCCTAAACATGCACAATAAATGATGAATGTCTCCTACTTCTCATTAAAATTTTAGTAGAGTGTAGTAGACTAAGACTTCATTATGTTTACAAAATATACTTCAGTATATTTACTAATACAGTATTAACTGTTTTATCAAATCAAACTAAACTACATTTCTCACAAAATAATATTTTTGGTTTCTTACACATAATAAAATCATTTTTATTTTTTTAAAAAAGTCAAGAAATGGGCCAATTACATACCCTAAGTTTCAATCTCTCCCCCCACCCCACACACAAACAGGAGAGTTCAGCTGCCCTTTTTATGTATAGAAATGTACATGTACCCTACTTTGGCCCATCTCCAGGGTGAGCTAAATTGCAAGGAAAAAGGAACAGTGGGGATTCAAGGAAACAGTCTTCAAGAGCTAGTGTTGTTAAACAATGGTGATGATGCTGACTTGTTATCACATGAATACAGAAAAAAACAAATCCCTTCTGTACATGTAAAATACTTGATATCAGAAGGGGTCAGTTTTACTGACATACTTTTAATTGTCCCTATTTCATTAAAGCAATTAACATTGATTTTAACACGTATGAGTAACATGAAATGATAGGACAGTTACCTGTTCCATAACTGGCATTCTTTGAGATGTGTTGCTCATGTCTATTCCACAGTAGGTGTACGTACTCACCATGTGCACCACTGCTGTGACCCCTGGAGTGGCCCCTCTATAGCGCGCTGTAAGGGGAGCCGCGCGCTTCCCTTCCTCACCATTACGGAACAGGTAACTGTCCTTTCTTCTTCAAGTGCTTGCTCATATGTATTCCACAGTAGGTGATTGCAAGCTATGTCTGATGGAGGTGAGTAGGCGTTCACAGCCCTACTGAAACCAGTGTCATTCCTGGTGTGGGAGACAATCGCATAATGCGACGTGAACAAGTGCACTGAGGACCAGGTAGTGGCTCTACAGATGTTCTGGATAGGGACATGGGCCACAAAGGCAGCCAATGAGGCCTGGGCCCTTGTTGAATGTGCCCTCACGATAGGTGGTGAGGGAACCCATGCTAGATCGTAGCATGTGTAGATGCACAATTTAATCCACCGGAAAAGCCTCTGGGTGGAGATCGGTAGACCCTTCATGTGCTCAGCTGAAGCAACAAAGAGTTGCGAGGACCTGCAGAATGGCTTAGCCGGATCCAGATAGAACACGAGCCCCCTGGGCACAGCAAGCACATGGAAATGGTGTTCCTCATTAGAGGCATGAGGCTTGGGGGAGAGGACACGCAGGAAGATGTTCTGGCCCATTTGAAAGGCAGAGACCACCTTAGGAAGGAATGCAGGGTTTGGCGGAGCGGCACTTTGTCCTTGTGAAAGACCGTGTAGGGGGGGTTGCAGATCAGGGCCCTGAGCTCCGAGACCCGCTGGGCTAACATGATAGCCATGAGGAAGGCTACCTTCCATGAAAGATGAGACCATAAGCATGTGGCCAGGGGTCAGAATGGGGACCCCGTGAAACAGGATAACACCAAGTTTAGATCCCACTGAGGAACTGGGGTTCTAGCATAAGGAAAGGACGGGTCAAGTCCCTTGAGGAAACGCCTGGTCATGGTGTGGGAGAAAACCGAGCAGCCCTGGACTGGCAGATGGAAAGCTGAAATAGCCGCCAGGTGCACCCTGACGGAGGAAGGTGCCAGGCCCTGAGTTCTAAGGTGAAGAAGGTAATCAAGGATAAGTAGGAGTGGGGCAGCCATTGGGGAAGTACCCCACTTGCCCACCCACCTGGAGAAATGGGACCACTTCACTAGGTAGGCTTGGCACATGGATGGCTTCCTGCTTCTAGGAGGACATGACTGATCCCTTCAGAACACCTTGCCTCCTCCGCATCTAGCCATTGAGCAGCCATGCTGTCAAATGGAGGGTGGCCCTGGTCCTGGGAGAGTAGGTCCAGAAGGAGCGTCAATAGCCACGGAGGGGCCACCAGCAAGCCCAGGACAGTCCTGCACTAATGTTTCTGGGACCAGTCTGGGGCGATCAGGAGGATGCGTGCCTTGTCCGTTTTTACTTTCTCCAAGACCTGGCCGATGAGGGGAAATGGGGAAAAGGTATAAAGGAGTTGACTCGACCATGACAGGAGGAAGGCATCTGAGATCGCGTTCCTCCTCACCCCCTCCCAGGAACAGAACCTGGGGCAGTTCTGTCACATCGCAAACAGGTCCACTTGGGGAGTGCCCCCTGCTCAGAAGAGCTAGTGAGTGACCTCCGAGTGGAGTGACCACTCGTGTTGGGAGGAGAAAACCCCACTCAAGTGATCGGCCTGTGTGTTGTTGACATCTGGCAGGTGGAAAGCCTTCAGGGAGATGTCTTGGGCTATACAGAACTCCCAGAGGCTGAGGGCTTCCCAGCAGAGGGCCGAGGACCTCATCCCGCTTTGCCTATTAATGTGAAACATCCGTGAGAACTCTGATCACCTTGCTGCATAGCTGTGAGCTGAATGCCACATAGGCTAAGCATATCACCCTGAGTTCCCTGACATTTATGTGAAGGGATAGGTCTGCAGCTGACCACATTCCTTGGATCTGTGAGTTCAGTACATGGGCCCCCCATCCCAAGTCTGACACATCGGACACTAGGTCTAGTGATGGGGTAAGGTCCCAGAAGGGAATTCCCTGGAGCATATTGACTAGACAGTCCCGCCAATTCTATGTACTGCACTAGAACCAAATGTCAACTTGGCTTCATTCACTAAGAGGCCTAGGTTGGCACATGTAGCCAAGAGCAGGTCCATGTGGTTCTGTACCTGTGGTTGCGAGCTGCCCTTGAGTAGCCAGTCATCCAGGTAAGGACACATCCGTATCCCTCAGTGTCTGAGGTAGGCTGCTACTACTGCCATACACTTTGTGAACACCCTGGCCAAATGGGAGGACCATAAATTGGTAGTGGTCCTGTCCCAGTAGGAAACGGAGGAAGCATCTGTGTTCTTTGAATATATGGACATATAAGTATGCGTCTTGAAGGTCCAGAGCCCCATACCAATTGCCAGGGTCCAGAGAGGGTATGATACACGCCAAAGAGACAATGCAGAACTGGCATTTTGCCATGAACAAGTTGAGGTCTCGCAAATCTAGGATAGACCTCAGCCTCCCTTTTGCTTTAGGGATAAGGAAGTAATAGGAGTAAAACTCTTTCCCCCAGAACTCCCATGGAACCTTTTCCACAGGTCCCAAGCTGAGGAGCCGACACTTCCTACTGTAGCAGGGGTATATGTAATAGTATATGTGAAGGGAAGGGAGGGGAGTGAGAAGGTAGGAATGAAATAAATTGTAGCGTGTAACCCTGGGAAATGGTGTTGAGGACCCATGGACCAAGCAGCCATGTCAGCTGTATCTGACGCTGCTTGCAGAGCAGCCTTTGTGGCAGCGGTGCCCTTCTCCACCAGTGCCTTAAAATCCTTCCTTCCATGCTCTGGAAGGAAGGGTTCAAATTCTGGCAGTGATTCCCACAAGTTAAACTCATAGCAACTGAGGAGTGCCTGGTGGTTGGCCACCCAGAGCTGGAAGCTGGCCGACGAATAAAGCTTCCTGTCAAATGAGTCCAGTCTTTTAGAGTCTTTATTTTTAGGTGTGGGTCCTGGTTGACCCTGTCTTTCTCTATGATTGACAGACTCCACTACTAGGGAGTTGGAGGCCGGGTGGGTATAGAGGCATTTGTGTCCTTTTGTGGGCACGAAATATTTGTGCTCTGCCTTTTTTGATACCAGCGCAAGGGAGGCCAGTGTTCACTAAAGAGCACTGGAGATGTTAGCCACCCTTTCGTGCAGCAGGAGGGCCACTCTGCCTGGTACCGAGGATGAGAGCACGTTGAACAGCGAGTCCGAGGGTCCCTCCATCTCCTCAGCTTAGAATTGGAGACTGGATGCTACTCGCTTCAATAGCTCCTGATGAGCCCTGAAGTCCTCTTGTGGTGCAGAGGGGGGTGGGGCTGCAATCTTATCATCGAGTGCACGGGAGGGGGCCGGTATGGGGCTCTGCAAGTCAACCAGTGCGATGGGATCCACCCTTTGGTTGGACTCCTCGTGCATTACGACACACCGATCTATCCCTCGGAGGTCTGGATAGTATGGCTGAGGGAGCCTCCAATGCCCCTGCTATCGACCGAGGGCCTGGCGGGGCATGCACAGGGGACTTGGGGGTCCATTGGCACCACTAGCCTTGCCATGAAGGCCCTTGCCACTGACTCTGCTGCGGCACTGGTGGCACCAGTTGGTTGATATGGCCTGGCTGGGTCATAGTCGGCTGCGTGTGGGTCGAGGTCAGGGTTACCAATGACGTATCGGTACCGTGGGAGTGGTACGAGTGGTGGTACCAAGAACGATATCTGCCACGGGACCAGGACTCTGACGTCAAGGAATGGTGCCGCCTCGAGCTGCTGCTCCTTGAGACACTGCAATGCCTGGATCTGCGGTGATGCAGAGCTGGCCATCCCTGCCAGGAGTCATGGGCATGGTGCCTCGAGGCAAGAGAGCTGGAGCCTGACCAGCAGTGGCACCCGTGTCAGCAGAAGCTTCGGTAGCTCCACCAAGAATGGGAGCGTCTACGGCGTCTGTGCCTGTCCCAACAATACTCTCTACTCGGTGTGGAGCGGTACCTGGAGCTCCGCTCCAATGGCAGCCGACCAGACAACCTGGTGGGTGATGAAAGTGGAGGCCGGGAACTATGTCCTGACAGGACACTGAGTGGCGAGCGGGCCCGAGAGCGGTCCCCTGACCAGGATCTGTGCCGGGATGGCATCGACTGTGGAGAGCCCAGCGGCAGCCTGCCTCTAGAGTGGGGGCCGATGGTGCCCTGGGCGCCTGCAGAGTCATAATGTCCTTGGCCATCTGCAGGGCCTCCAGCGTCAAAGGCATACGGACATCTGGAGAGGCCTGAGTTGACGCAACTGGGCTGCTCCACTTGACCTGAGTCAGAGCTCTAGGGTCCGGGGGGGAACTGGGGCTGCTTAACACAGGTCTAGTCTCACCCCGTTTTCTCTCGACGATTCTGAGAAGATGGAGCCTTTCTCTGCTTCTTCGACTGGGCGCGGTGCCAGCCACCAGAAGTTGTAGGGAGATCGCCGCACACCAAAGATGAAGTGCCGGGTGCTGATTCCGCTTGGCGTACTGGGGTTGGAGCCAGTGCTGACTCAATGGGAAGGACCTGAAGTCTAATGTCTCTCTCTTTTTTCATCCTGGGTTTAAAGGACCTGCAGATCTTACAGTGGTTGCTGTTGGAAGATTCACCCAGGCAGCAGAGACAGTTGGTGTGTGGGTCACTTCTAGGCATCGAACGCCTGCAAGACTCGCGCGATTTAAACACTAACTAAACTGGAGCCTTTATTGAACTAACACACACAGGTACTACTAACGACAAAATGAGTTCTGGCACGAGCTGCAGCAAAGCTAGAGCAGGTAGTTTTGATGCACCATCACTGGCGGCAAGAAGGAACCGAGGGTGTGGCGGGGGAGATCACGGCTCACCTTTTAGTACCACTCCAGGGGTCGCAGCAGCGTTCCCCCTGCAGGTACTGCTAAGGGAAAAACTTCAGGTACTGGTACACGTGGCGAACATGCACACTTACTGTGGAATACACATGAGCAAGCACTCGAAGAAGAACTTATTTTATGGAAGCAATCTGGCAGCTCATTTTTATCCTAAATAATACATTGCACTACTGACTTTTCCTCTTTCTGTATATATATAGTAGCAATTTAAACCACAATAGCATTTTATAGACTAAGATCTACATTTTTATTCTATGTTGCTGATACCCTATGATCACAACCATTGTTTTGTCATGTCTAATTTGTTAATTCTAGCACTATATTTATTCCACCACTGGAAAATGATTTAAGAAAAAAAATATTATTCTCAAATCTTACTGTTAGTTTCCTACCAATGTGTCCTCTTATTTCATGTTCACAAGGCTCTCTTCACATTTGACTGCACAATAGACAAAGCTATTTAATTTTTTTTCTTATTTAATATTGTTACATGACCTTATGATCTACTTATTGATAGGTTAGCACAGTCAGCCAGAGCTTTAGGAATAATGATGCAGGCATGAGCTCAAAAAACAACAGAACTACATCTGTTTATTACTGCAATAGGATAGAGAGGCAGCTCCCTGGCTGCTGCTGGTTACTGTTATCAAACAGCTACGCTTTCTTTGCAAGCAGGAAGCATACCCCCACCCTGATCTTCTCTACTGAGTTGCTTCCTAAAACAAGGATCCTTTCTCTCCATGTGGGAGAAGCCATAGTCTTTAGGGGCTGTCTGTGGGAGCCAGTACAGTAAATATGTTACAAAGTACTGCTCAAATTACATTGTGTGGTTTCTGGTATCAGCAGGAAATATTAATTACAATTCTTCAGTGTATTCGGTCAATGACATGGGATTATTTTACATGTAAATATCTAGACCTCAAACCTGCAAATTAACATTCATTTTTGTTAAGTGCCAACAAACAGGTCTGGTGCTATAAAAGACTGAACACTGAGTTCCAAGCTCTGAAAATTTAGAGCTTGTTTTTCCATTTTCTTGCACCGGCTGGAGTCATTTACACTTGGCAAACTGAGTGTAGAATTCTACTATTCTGATATAATAGATGGTTTGAGACCTGGACATTTACATCAATTTTGCATAGATATGCAGACTACTTACAAGGACAAAAGAGTGAAGAATCAGTTTCTTACAATATAAACACGACAGACGAGATGCTGAAATGCTTATACTGTAGCAGCAAATGCCTAGAATTTTGTAGGGTTTTTTAAATTTGAACTTTAAAAAAAAAAACCTGAAAGGGTCTAGATAATTTAGGTCCAGTCTTCCTGAGAAACAACCACCTCTTCAAAGGATATAGCAGTGGTAGAGATCAGTGGTAGAGCTGGAGCTGCTTGCTCTCTAATATAATTGGGAGAGGATGAGGGGAAGTGCATTTTGAATTAGCTGCCCTTGGTTTTGGAACTGCCTTCCAACACTGGGTCATTAAGTCCCAAATGTGGTGACCTTTAGGACATGCTGGAATATTTGCATGTTATGACAGGTCTTCCTGGGGGAGCAGGAATGATTATGGATGGGAGGGAGGTAATGAGACAAGTCATGCTGCTTGTTGGGAAGGATTCGGAGCTCTGATTTTTAAAATATGTTTACGTATTTTGTTAGAGTTGTTTACTGTATGTAATATGCCTAGAACACAAAATACATACAAATGACTTAATGAAATTAAAAAAACAAACAAGTAAAATACTGGTGCTTAGATACCAAAGTGATAAGTGACTTAAAAACACCTGAAATATATATTTTTGTTTATTATATCATCATAGATAAAAAGTATTAACTATTTAATTTTAAATAAAGAATGATTATATGTCTGCAATAAACTCTGCATATCAGGGTTTGATTAGCGATGGTCACAGAAGCAAGTATAATTACATATTGGGACTAGAAATCCTTCTTACCCAGCTTGGCAGTCCTTTGGCCATGGGGTGGGGGGGAAGAGGGAGGGAGTTTTCTAACCATTAGAGGAGTGAAGTTCTGGAACAGCCTTCCGAGGGGAGTAGTGAGGCAAAAGACATATCTGGCTGTTAAGACTAAGCTTGATAAGTTTATGGAAGGGATGATATGATGGATAGTTTAATTTGGGCAATTGATCTTGGATTTCAGCAGATAAATCTGCTGCATGGTCTGTGTGGATGTTGATGGGATGGGATGGGATCTGAGTTACTGCAGAGAATTCTTTCCTGGGTGCTGGCTGGTGAGTCTTGCCCAGATGCTCAGGGCTTAGCTGATCACCATATTTGGGGTCGGGAAGGAATTTTCCTCCAGGGCAGATTGGCAGAGGGCCTGGAGGTTTTTCGCCTTCCTTGCAGCATGGGGCATGGGTCGCTTGCTGGTGGAATCTCTGTAGCTTGAGGTCTTCAATACCGACAATTGAAGGACTTCAATAACTCAGGACAGTAATGTATGAGAGAGGAGGGGAAGGGAGGAAGGGAGAGCGAGAGGTTAGAGGTTGTATAGAAGTGGATGGGTAGGGTTCTGTGGCCTGCTTTGTGCAGGAGGTCAGACTAGATGATCATATTGGTCCCTTCTGACCTATGAGTCTATGAGTCTATATTCTGACATTCTCATGTGTAACATTCTATCATATATCATGCAGATCTCTAACAGATTAATTTAGTTGTTAGTATATTTCTGCATTCTGAACTTTTAGATCAACAAGAAATGCTTTGTAACATAAAATAGACTTGCATGCTTTGGGCTGGGGGTGGGGGAGAGCGATTGTCATGTGTGAAAACCCCCATGTTAACTCCAGTTATTACAACACAGACCAGCCCACCCATTAAAGTAAACAGACAGACAAGAGCACATCACACCAACTCTTCACTTATTCAGTTGGATTCCTGTTCCTTCTAGATCTGCTTCAACATCCTGGTCCTAATCTTTAAAGCCCTCAGTGGGTTAAGGCCTACCTAGCTGTTTCATCCACACCCAATCAAGACAGCTGAAATCCACAGCTGCAGTGATACCTAGTGGTCAGAATCCAGGCTGACTATTATGTAGCCTATGACTAGGGCAGAACACTTTTTGCTGAGGGCTCAAGAGTACCGGGCTTGTAAGCATGAGTTCAGAATGAACCTGAGCATAATCTCTTTCTCACTGCATTCTTATCTTTTTGCGCAAGCTTTCCTCAGGGTTGTAACGGAATATGACGTCTTTTTTCAGAGACATGTTTAGAAACAAACAAACATTAGCAATAGCATTCTGACCAATAAGGATGAAAGAATTTGCTACTGTGTGGAAACACTGTACAGTTCTGAAATTTTTTGTATTCAGTGCTCAGATACTACTTTAATTGGCATAGAAATGCCTAGAAAGATATTAGAGGCTAGATGAAATCCTGCTTGAATGAACTTCTTGTTTTGTTTTTTTTGTAGAAAGAACAGATTCTGGCTGCAATGGAAAGACAGAAGTAAACAGAAGACAATAGCAAGGAGAGTGGAGTGGACATAATTGTAGATGAGGAAGATTAAAAAGGGAAGCATGAGTTCGCAATGGAAATGATCAGTTTGATTTTGGCTTTCAGGCAGTCCATATATATAGTGGAAATGAATATTGGGGAGAGATAAAAGAGGTTAGGACTTTTCAGCTGGGAAAAGAGGAGACTAAGGGGGGATATGATAGAAGAATATAAAATGAGTGATGTGGAGAAAGTAGATAAGGAAAAGTTAATACTTATTCCCATAATACAAGAACTAGGGGTCACCAAATGAAATTAATAGGCAGCAGGTTTAAAACAAATAAAAGGAAGTTGTTCTTCACACAGCGCACAGTCAACTTGTGGAACTCCTTACCTGAGGAGATTGTGAAGGATAGAAATATAACAAAATTAAAAAGAGAACTAGATAAATTCATGGAGGTTAAGTCCATTCATGGCTATTAGCCAGGATGGGGTAAGGAATGGTGTCCCTAGCCTCTGTTTGTAAGAGGGTGGAGATGGATGGCAGGAGAGAGATCACTTGAACAATACCTGTTAGGTTCACTTCCTCTGGGGCACCTGCCATTGGCCACTGTCGGTAGACAGGATACTGGGATAGATGGACCTTTGGTCTGACCCAGCACGGCAGTTCTTATGTTCTTAGTGTTTTAAAATAACTACAATTGGTAGTCTTCTGATAGTCAAACTTAATGTGTCCTAAGGGGGGGAGGAAATCTATTAAAAAGCAAATCCAGATGCTAAAGCAACAGTTATCCTTATATGTACTTTTGAAGCATATGTGGATAAGCTTTTATATTCACTGTGACTCTAGAAATTTCTCTGTAAAGATAATAATGATATTATCAATAAAAGGTGATCAGGTTACATTTGTATGGGTAAAGTGGGATAATAAAATCAATACAAGTTACAAGAATGTCTAAGGTCAGGTGATGAAGGTAGGAAAGACCCAAGCTTGGTATATTTGTAGTGATTGTTAATTGTTTCAACAAGAACAGAACAGAACAGAACATGGCATCACATGAACTGGCCAGGAAACCAAATTGATTATTCTATAAATGTAATATTTATATTATTCTACAAATTATTATATAAATTGTTATACAATTCATTAATGCCTCAAGATGGAATGTTTCCAATACATGCAAACAGATACTCAAAATACATAGGTATTGATATCTGGGTACAGTTTAATAAAATGTACTGTATCTTAGATGTTATATTTAATATGGGTAGCAAGGAACAACAATACAAAAGAAGAGTATGTTTCAACATGTGCATAGACTTTCAGAGTATGAAAAAATCGGAAGGGTAATCTCAATCAGAACTATGGAGGGGTACCCAATTCACAGCTATTGCACATGAAGCAATGGTGGTGGATACACAGTAATTTTAAAGGCCTAAAAATTGTACTTACAGAGTATGTCCCTAAAATAGAAACTTAAAATTATGGATAAAAATAGGTAAGTGCCTTTTACACACAAAAATGTTATTTCTTTTGCAGTTATATTTGTCTATGTACATGTTTTGAAGCCACAAATCATTTTATATTAAGTGCCCAGAACACTGGATTTACGTTTATTACTGTCAAAGCAACAAAAAAGGCCAATACTTTCACACATGGATCTCTAAGTTATGCGCCAAACTCCATGTTTAGGCACCTACATGAAAGCTTGCCAGATTTTCTGCAGGTTTTGACAAACTATATCTCATTTCAATAGAAGTTCTGGGTGCTCAACTCTTCTTTGTTTTAGATAATTACTTTTAGGCGCTCACTGAAAATTCTTACCTAAATAACTTAATTTACATGACTGTTTTCAAAATGTTGGTCTGAACAGAATAGCGCTATTATTATCCTTCAACAAATTATTAGGCATTGCTGTGTTACTTTCATCAAATCAAGACAAAATTCCTTTAATAATGTTACATTATGCCATATCCTCACTGGTGTTTGCTGCACAGTGCTCCAAAGTTGAAACGTATAAGCTGATAAAATATAATGTGATAACTTCAGCATCCTCAAATGTCAATAATTTTAAACAAGGACATTTTATTTAGATAAACTCCAGGTACAAAAGTAAAAGATTGCATCCAGTGTCTTGCACTGATGGGTTTCTTTCCAAATCTGTTTCAGTGATCAAAGATACCATACAACAAGCAACAAGGGCCAGAGACTTCAGCAAGACTTAACTGAATATGAAAGGTCAGTGCTTGAAAGTAGATACCTTTTTTTCAAGTTCTTCATCTTTTTCAGCATTTCTCCTAAAGGTTAACACTAATATGACTGGAGAAGAGCTTAAAGCCACCTAGGCTGTGGTAACAAATAACTTACAAAATGAATCTGCTTTATTAGTCAGTTATCCAGAAGGTTTTACACTTTAGCATGATCACCAAACTGGTACTTTTTATTTTCATGCATTACTAAAGTGATAGCTTAATAAAAGTTAAATTAAGTTGTCACATTTTGTAAAAGAAATGTAAATATTTCTATTTATATCTATAACTATATATAAAAAGCAGTATATTAGAGATAAATGCAATGTCTTACTATTATCTCCTTACATGACATATTGTTCTATTTATTTTTTCTCTTTTATGTTTTATGTATAATTATGGTTTGTTTAAAGTGCAATTCTACTCTGAAAAAGCGCATTGAAAATTTTTACCCTTAGATTCTGAGTTTGTTTCAGTTATTCTACATCAGATGTACTCACTTTAAAAGAAAGTGTTTTATCTTTCTAATTTCCAACTCTGCAAACTAAATCTGAGAGTAAAGAGATTCTCTCCTTCTCACATATCAACACCAATAAAGTATTCTGGAAGGTAAATCATATCCTCAATTAATCTGTGCAAACTCTGCCTTCAAATTATGTCCTCAGTAACACCTGAGGGCTATAGGTTTGCATGGCTTTAACTCATTGCCTCTGTAACTGGAATTTAGTAAATAATAAAATCCAACTCTTTCTGCTCTATAGGGCTTACCTAGATAAATTAGATAGATAACAGAACTTTATTTTGCCATTTAAGTCAGATAACATTGCTCTGAACACATCTAAAAACAATTAATAAAAAAGTTTTGTACATATTACTCAATTTTCAGACTACAACCACACTGTGAAATGGTGGAAAGTGTCAGCATATGAGATTGGCCTATTACTTGGGGCAGGAATTATAATTACTAGTGGTATACCTATTGCCTAGACATAACCAACACTTTTCTCTATATTTGCATATAATCACAGACAAGTGTTTCATCATCCCATAGGGGGAAATACATTATATGAACTTTCTTGACTAGAAGGCATAAATAGACCACTTAACATTTAATTTGAAAATGTAACCAGATTTGAACTAGAATTTCTAAAGGCAGTTTATAAAAATCACTGTAACGATATGCCGAAAATCTAGAATTCTTAATGGCAAGTGTGGTTTATTAAAGGCTATTTTTTTAATTCAGTAACAAATAGTTAATGTTTATTGCTTATGATATATCAAGTAACAAGATTATGATGGAATACCCTAAAGAAGGATTGAAATGCCTCTCTTTCTGAGATTCAGAATAAGTGCGTAATTATATGGTATAAGTTTCTTTATAGTCTTGAAGGAAATATATGAAGAGAAGAAACTTGTCCTCTGCTAGTAAACTATGGCCTAATTTTCCAGGAGAGAATGTGTAAACCACCTGATAACTGCAAGAAAAATAGAGTTGTGTGTGCACACATTATTCAACTATGAGCTGGGGTCAGGTGTTTGAACTGGCAACTTCGGCACACAAACTTACTAAAAGTTAGGCATAACAGAGGTGATATACCTGGCACTCATGAAGAGAAGTGCCAGCTATAGAATTCCATCTCTTGTTTTAATACAGCAGCACAGATTGCAATATTAGGGGAGCTAACGGAATCTTTGAGGCAGCCTCAGAGATGACCAGAATTAATTTAACAGAGTCCCTGACCACATACTGCTGTGGAGTCTCCCTGGATCCATCTCCTAAATCTGAACCTGAATAAAAAGGGGGCATTGGAAGCTTTGATACAGAACTGCCTGAGCCAGGGACTTTGACAGTAGCAAGTCAGGAAGCAGCTGGCTCTTAGTCCATGTCTCCTGCCAACACTTTTTCAGAAGAGGTAATGTCTTGTTTGAAGAAGTAGAGCTTAGTACCACAGACTTCAGGCACCCAGAATAGGAGATCCTCTGTCTCTGGAGTCCTGACGTTTTCTGGGATGGAGCAGGGCTCTTTTGATAGTGGAAATACCTGCTGAGTTTAGAAGGAAGCTGTGTCTATGCTGAAGTGGGTAGAGTTCTGAAGGGTTTAGTTTAAGGTACCTTTGTACAGGCACAGGTGTTGCAGTATTTGATGTAAACCTAAATGTCAGACTGCAGTTCTGGCCACCAAAACAACTGGTGTGACAAGCATATGGTTTTTGCCTGGCTGAAGTGACCCATCTAAAGGACATTGAGGCATAGGCAAAAACTATTGCATTGTCTCAAGTCTTCTGTGTTGATGCAGTTAAACATGAGGAAATGCTTTAAGGCTGAGGAAAAGTAACTAAAATAAGGTACCTCATTTAAGGGAGTGTACCCCCAGTTTTAAGTTAGATCTAATATAAAATATAAATTGTAAAGCTATCAGATTGTTGGAGGTAGTAGTGACATTTTCCCTCTATTTGGTGAGAAGAATGCAACTTTATATTTTCTTTCTTTCCGTACCTTAGTCTTCTCAAGACTGAGCTGCTCCAATGCACTCTACATGGTTCTATGCCTCAAGAGTACTTAAAATTTCAGCTAGTGCAGATTGTGGCTCCCTGCCTCTAAAAAATGGTACTTCTGACCTGCCACATATTATGCTTTTTTTTCTGAAATCTGTACTGACTTCCAGTTTGCTTCTGGGAAAAATGTAAGGGGCAAGTGCATTGGGCCTGTGTCCTTAGAGACTTCTCACTTAGGGCTGGCCTGAAAACAAGAAGTCCAGTTCATGAACAATTTTAATGTTTTAGTATTTATTTTTGGTCCACACTGAGATAAAAAATTGAGACCCTTTGAATTTTTTGTGAAAAGAGGAGGCACCAAAAACCCAATCCAGGTGAGCCAATTGGTTAGGGCACTCACTTGGCACACAGCAGATCCATTTAAGTCCCTGCTCTAGAATACAGACTTGAGCCCGAGTATGCCATATCCCAAGCCATTGCTCCACATATTAGAATACAGAATCACTCTCTCAATTTTTCCTATTAGAGCTATTCTACTTTGTATAAATAATTACAAATTCATTGGTCAGGAGAGACTAACTCAGTAGCCCAGTACTTACACAACTCTGTGGGAGAGACCCAGAGCACAGACTTGAACTTGACTCTTCCCTAGCCCAGGAGAGTACACTAATCAGTGAACTATTGACTATTCTTAGCTTTCACTTTCTCTCAATTGCATCCTGGATCTGAGAAAACTTCGAGAACAAAGTTTAGTAAAAAATTGATATGTTGCTGCAAAGAGAGTTTGGTTTTGACAAACTGGCATTTTCCAAACAAAAAACATTGCATCAAAATATTCCTAACCTATTCTACCCTCACTCCTTATGTCATTCCATAGCAGCTGCAATCAGGGGAAGCTCTTATACTTATCACTTGCTGACTTAAAGAGGCGATTCGTCAAAAGAATTTTCAGTCAGGGGGCCTCAACTCTGTGATTCTCTTTCTCTCCCCCTTCAAAGCTCCATCAAATGTTGCATGCTGAATATCTCCCCCCCCTCCACAAGCTCTCCTTATAGATGTTCATTGATTGGGTGATTGAGGAAAGAAGCTGTTATTTGCAGTCTCCTTTTGATGATACAGAACTAATTGATTTTTTTTAAGCATGCATACACAAATTATTTAATGCGCCTGGAGTTCTAGACAAGTGATTTTAATGGGTAAATGAAAGTGAAAAACTAATCTTTGCCCCTCACCATAGTTCATGGGGGAAAAGTGTGGCAGGCTGAGGGTAATGACTGAATAAGGCTCACATCTGAACAGCTCTGAGAAATTTGGAAAACTGGTCCCTTTCAGATTTTAAAATTCTGCTATTCTTGGGCATAAATCACTTTGAAATAATGGGAGCTGAGGATGTCAAGTGTCAGTGGCAAACATTTGTTCAGTGCATGTGAATTTCTACAAAGCAGAGTTAAGTATTTATATGCTATTGCTAAACGTATTAAATATTTAGTAGTATTAGACTAGAGATGGAACATATATATATTTTGTCGAAAGGATAATTAAGAATAGCCACAATGGAAAATATTTAGTTTCTCTAAATACTGCATATGCTTAAGATCTCTAGAGTGATAGTTGTCATGGTTCAGTAAAATACTTATATTAAATGTAGATTGTGCTCCTTCCTTTCTCCCCATTAAACTATGTAAATAAAGGAGAAACACAATAATTTGAAACAAGGCCTCTAAGTTATATTTTAGTCCTTCAGGCAATTCAATTAGCATCAAGGATAGCCCACATTAAAATTTAAACATGATTGCATATTTCAGTTGCCACAATTTTCTCCAGTGTGGTTACCTGAATAAAGCAGCATTAATTTTATGCTTGAATTAGCCTGTGTGGGGAAATCAAATTATTCTTGGGGTGGGGAGCACTAAACTCCACTCAACTTACTAACCTCTTATCATATGGGGTTCTTTTAATTAATTAAGTTCTGAAGGATATTTCTCCTTTTTAAAAAAATGAGAAATACATTTGTTACAAATTTTACCATGCTGAAAACATTGAAATGGAAGAGACAAGGGGGTGGGTAATATTTTTTACTGCAGCAACTTCTGGTGAGAGAGACAAACTTTCAAGCTACACAAAGCTCTTCTTTAGGTCAAACCTGAAAACCTCTGCATATCTTGAAAGCTCGTCTCTCAGTATCCTGGGACCAACATGTCTACAACAACATTGCAAACAATGTTGAAATGAAAACATATGTGAAAGCTGCCACAAGCAGAATATTGTAATAATATCAAGATTTGTATTTTCCATATTATACTGTATTTTCTTAATTACATTCTTCTCCATCAGAGCTGATTATCTAATACACTATTTATATGAAATTTAAAAAAAATGTACAGAATATTTAAAACAAATCTTGAATACCTGTGAGAAATTTTAAGCTACAAAGAGAAAGAAGGTCTAGGTTCCGTGAAAATGGGGACTCTGCTTGTCAACCATACACATGCTCAGATTTCTAGGACCAAGAATTTGACTTTCTCCTTTTGGCAAAGCAGGCAGAGGGTTAAAATGGGAAGTTGTTTGGGTAGCGTGTCAATGAGGATAGCTTCTTAACCCCAGACTAACTCATGTTTTGAAACAGTTTGTCAGTCTTAACTATACAGTTACTCTAATGGAGGGGAAGAAAATGACTTTATGTGCTCTGCATAGAATTGCTTGAATTCAATGAGCTGAGGTCTGTCAGGCCTAACTTAGATTTTACACCACTGCCTTTATAGTCTTATTCTTAATCTGTGGAGGATGTGTTGGACAATGCAGAGGGAGATGCCCTCATGAGCCAGCAGTGGATATATTGGACTACTGAGATCACATACTCCCTCCTGCAAGATACACTGCATAAAAACTGAGCAGATGCATTGTGGAATGGGCGCAGTTTACTAACAAGATGAACACATGAAAAAAAGGGTTGCTGGACATCAATGCTATACAAGTGTTTAAGAACAGCTAGGGGTATGACACTGCTGAAACAGACATGGACACACACACACACACACAGATCCAAAGCACCTTAAGTTTTGCAAGTTGCTTTCTGTGGGCAAGATTCTGCCAACCTTAATTTTATTAAGGTATTCTATTTGGGACTATTCATGGTGCATGGTCCTACTCAGTGAATGGAAGAGTGATAGAATATGACTAAATGTGACGATGCAGTTCTGGCGGGACCCAACTGAGAGTGCCAATTCAGGACCAATTGCTCAAACAGGGCAGTTACAGCCCGAGGCTGGGGTTTTTCCACCTCTAAGGTAAACCAAACCAGCCAGACAAAAATGACTTCAGTTTCACCCCACTGGCTAACCACAAGTCACACAAGCAATTTCCTTAGACACTCCAGTTTCCCAGTATCACCCCCAGTGCCACTC
>NC_133773.1:88940633-88944876 GCF_003597395.2 Chelonoidis abingdonii
CTATCTGTCTCCTCTCAATGGGTCAGTTGTGTAGCTGATGGTCCTTAATGGGCCATCAAGCAGGCTAAGCAGAGCTAACACCAACTTGTCTGGGATCTTTCCCAGTAACACAGCACAAGTTTGAAATACAGACAGCATACAGCCAATATTCATAACTTCAAACACAAAATGATACAGACATACAGACAGCATTATCATAACCAGTAACCTGTAACCTGGTCTTAGACACCTTATAGGACCCCCTTTACATAGGATTTGGTGCCACTACAGGACCTTGGTTACAACCCATGTTCTATATGGTCCCAGTTTATATCAATAACGTCACACTAAATATATTAGCAAATTTATGAAAAATCTTTTAATGTGCTTTTAGGTTTTGCTTACTGTTTTAAAATGTTGAACAATAATGAAAAATAATAATGCCAACAGCTTTAAAAAGTACTGTGATGAATATATTTCTCCTACATTCATTCTGATTTTCCTCCATCTCCTTTTTACCAGGCTTGCATACCTTTTTTGCAGGAGCTCTCTTTCAGTAATTCAACCTTCCTCAATTCAGCTACACACAACTATTATCCTAAGAAACTCCTTTTAAGTAACAATTTTGTGATACTAAAGCCTTTCAGCTTATTTTCTAGGTTGGGGGAAGTCAAAGAAAAAACATAATAGGCTAGCAGACTATCATATTTCCCCCGCTGAGAGTATGCAGTGTTTACTTTGTTCCTTTGAGGGAAGTTCCTTTTATCAGTATCCACAAAGCTAACAATGCTATTTCATTTTGTATTCACAAGGCAACCTAACCACTAAAGTGACTGCACCAGAGATGAATTTGGCCCAATATATTAAGAAAGTCATTTTAAATGTCTAAGGATTTCCATTCCAAGAAAGCTAGCTTCCCTTACTGACTCCTTCCCTCAGTGATGCTACCAAGTTTCTCATTTATTTTATTTTACCATTATGTTAAAATAATATATCTTTATATTACATTTTTCAGCATATCTACCACCAATTACCATAATTTTGCAGTCTGTTAAAATAAACAAAAACAATTCTACATTCACTATTTAAATTTCTAAACCTGTTTGATACTGTTATCACACAAGAACACAGAAAAAAAACAGCAGTTTGTAGATATTTGCAGATTTGTTAAATTCTTTAACTACTCAAATGCCAGAACCCTAGTATTTCAACCTTTGCAATGTTTCCATTTCCGATGCTGGTCAATGAAGAAGGGGAAAAGGTGGAGGGATTATTTGCCTGTCCTAGAGCTCCATCACAGGAAACAAACAAAACAACAAAAAAGACTTAAGTTTATAGAGGACAGGTTCATCAATGGCTATTAGCCAAGATGGACCTTGGTGTCCCCCCATACTCTGGTTGTCTCTAAACGTTGGACTGCCAGAAGCTGGGACTCGACGGGATCACTAGAAATTGCCCTGTTCTGTTCATTCTCTCTGATGCACCTGGCACTGGCTACGGTCAGAAGACAGGAAACCGGGCTAGATGGACCATTAATCTGAACCCATATGGCCATTCTTATGTTCTAACAACCATAACGCTAGAACCACTGCTTCCAAAGTACAAAGGTGGGGTGAGAGGGAACTAGAGTACTTGTGCTGCTTTCAACACTGAACACTCCAGATAGGGTATGTCTGGGCAGACTAAGGGTGCTACACATCTTCAAAAGTTGGTTCAGGTCCACATTGTTTCCAGCACCTTTCAAGGCACTTTGCTATTTCCTGATGTAAGCATAATGCCTCCAACATTCAGATAGTGTATCTCCTCTTCTCCCTTCCAAACAAGGACTCTTAAATGTTTCCATTTAAAAGACAAGTGTCAGTTCGGTAATTCTAGATTATAAAATTGACATTTATTCCAATTAATGCTGAGCTCCAAGTTTGAAGTTGTTGAGGGAATCAGCATGGAGACTCCCTTTCTTCTAGAGAGAGTAGGGGACAAACTCAGAAGTGACACAGATGGGGAAGGAACAGGCTACTCAATGGTAAATTGCTGAAAGGTTACATGCTATTCACCTATGAGGCCAGAGTCAGTGATGTCACAGCAGGGACAACTAATGGAAGAGACTAATATGAGTTTAGGTAAAAGGTAGTGGGGAGGGGAGCTACTGTTAATTGGTTTTCCTTCAACCCTTCTTTCTGACTCCTTATGATGTGGAGAACTCACACCAGGCCTATTTACGTGCTCAAAATAACATTTTTCAACCCAAGGCTTTTCCAAAATCCAGCACTCGATCCTACTTTTGTTCAGAGTATGTACCGGCTATAGGAATTCAGTTCTCTTAATCTAAGGACCCCTGACATTTATGGTTACAAATCTACATTAGGATTTGTATTGTACACTTACAGTTTTTAAACAGCTTGATATGATGCTCAGCAACATTTGATTAAATGTTAACAATCCCACTGTTCTAAAGGAAAGCATATCATCATCTCAGAATCTTATTTATGCACCTTATTGGAAAAAGTCTAAATGCAAAATAAAGCTGAATACATTGAACAGGAGTTGTAGTGCACAAATTGGAATCATTCTAAGAAATATAATTAGAGGAACATAAGTTCCATCTTTTTATTTTATATTTTTGGGAACAGACGCACAGTGATGCAGAAAAGTGTATCTATTATTCAAATGGATTATATACTATTCCAACACTTTAAAAAACAGTGCAGTTTTGTGAATTCAAGAATGGGATTTTCTGAGACTCAGATACCCTAGCTGTCAACAAAAGTTTGTGTCAGCAAAGAAGCAAGTCCCTACAGTTTGTCTAACAGATTTTAATACATTGCTTTGTAATATTAGATCTGCATATTTGTAGTTATAAGGGAGGGTCTCAAAAGACTCCCATTTTATTAACAGATGTTTGGATCTGTGCATCATGCACAAGTAGAAACTCCCAAAGTTGTAAAGTGCTGTAGAAACCAATGTGGGGCTTGGTAATGAGACTAACCATATGTCTTTGAAAAATCTGAAATTAACATCTAATTTAGATTATTGAAAGTAGCTGACTATCACAGATGATATGTCTACCCGCTGTGTACAGTACATGTAGAGTAGGTTATTTGTATTGGGGCAGCCCTTAGATGCCCCGCTCATGATCATTGTTGATATACAGGAAGATACAGCCCCTGCCCTAAATGCTTACAATTGGATTACAATATCTATTGTAATGACTGTCATTACTGATCATGACAATTACATTTTGCAAATGATTAAGACTTGTTTGGAAATATAATGTGGAAGTTTGTTTATTTTAAAGAACCAAATATATAACAAGAACAAATTCTACCCTGGAGACATACATTTCAGCTATGTCAAAAAATAGAAGTCTCTTCACTTGATTTGTTAGTTTGCTAAATAACCCCCATGATCCTTTTAATACGCTAATTACATATTTGTTTATAAAAAGTTAGGATAATAGTTGCTCTATGTGCAAGTGTTTACGAGGACAGTTTTATTGTACATATTCAATCATAACATGCATATCTGCAAATGATGCTTAACTGTATAAAACTATAAAATGGTATTAAATATTAAATACATCTAAACCCATTAAGTGCTAGCAGAAATTATGTCAATTAGTTTTATTTCTGTCAGACAGAGTGTGATGCTCATGCCATTGTCCCCATCCCTCAACTGAACACTGTAAAGCACATAGGTGGAATCAGTCTGGCTCCTGTGTGTTAGTATTGTTAAAACAGGTGTTAGAATTATAAGAATGTGTTTAGACTTTGGTGCATGCAGCACGTACAAGCATTCTATAATCTCACTTATAACATTTGTATCCCATATTGTAAGATAATATTTGAGCCATTGTCATTGAGCCAGACAGGAGAAAGACATTAACGAGTGCCGATCCTCCTGTCATAAACAGATAGCTAAGGGTTAATGTCTCTTTCACTTGTAAAGGGTCAACAAACAGGGAACTAAACACCTGACCAGTGGACCAATCAGGAGACAAGATACTTTCAACCCTGTGTGGAGGGAAGTTTTGGGTGTGGGTCCTTTGTTCTGTGTGTGTGTCTTTTCTCGGTGGTATGAGAGGGACCAGACATTACAACAGGCTCTCTAAAGTTCTCTTCAAATAGTAAGTAGAACAGGTGATTTAGGCTTTTTAATTGTTTGTTTTACTCTATTTGCACATGTGGATCTGGCTGGTTAACTTTTATATGTGTAGTTGCTGGGAATATTTTGATTTGTATTGGTACTGGAGGAAGGGTTTCTTCCT
>NC_133773.1:88945361-88971402 GCF_003597395.2 Chelonoidis abingdonii
TATCAGATCTAAGCTGGTAATTAAGCTTAGAGGTTTCATGCAGGTACCCAAATTTTGGACGCTAAGGTTCAGATTTGGGAAATATACCTTATGACACCCCCAAAAAGGTGTTATATCCTGCCCAATAGGAAAGGTCCATCACCACCGGCTGAACTATTTTGGGATAAAGAGGACAAAAGACATTTGTTGTTTTGTCTCCCCTCCACCCAGTGAAGATCAGACATATAAGTGGAGCCCTACCATCCCCTGAATTTTCAGCTGAGAACACAATGGAGGAGGAGAATAAAAAAACCTAACAAGGAGGAACTGGATCACTGTACTGCTTGAACCGTGCGGAGCAAGGAAGTGAGAGGTCCCCAGCTGCTCAGCCTGGGTTAGCACTAAAGGACATATAGAGTTTGCTTATTATAGAAGCTTCTATTACTTTTTTAAACTTAAGATTACAGCTCATGTGTGTACATATATTTGTTTATCTGCTTTAACCTTGTAAATAACTGTTTCCTCTTCTTATTTAATAAATCTGTATATAGTTTATTATTGGATTCACTGCAAGTGTTGTTTTGTGTGAGATCTAAGGTGCAATTGACCTGGAGTAAACAGCTGGTCCTTTGGAACTAGGAATAATCTGAATATTGCTGTGATTCTTGACATAAGGGACCTTCTATCTTCGCCTGCTCCCCACCCCATCCTCTCCCCGGCTTCTTGCCCCCTGACACCCTCCCCCAGGACTCTTGCCCCAACCACACCTCCTGTTCCCTGACAGCCCGCCGGTACCCTTGCCCCCATTCAACTCCCCAGTTCCTCGCCTTCTGTGCCCTGCCCCCGACCACCCTCCGAACTCCTCTGCCCTTTATCCAACGTCCCCGTTCCCTGCCCCCTTACCGCGCTGTCTGGAGCACCGGTGGCTGGCGGCGCTACAGCCGTGCCACACGGCGGGACCCATCCATGCCACCACACAGCACAGAGCATTGGGTCAGGCAGGGCTCTGCAGCTGCTCTGCCCCAGGAACTCGTAGCTCTGCCACCCAGAGTATTGCATCGGTGGTGGAGCGAGCTGAGCCTGCAGGGGAGGGGGAACAGCAGGGGAGAGGCTGGGGATAGCCTCCAAGGCCAGGAGCTCAGGGGCTGGGCAGGAGGATCCTACAGGCCAGATATGGCCCACGAGCCATAGTTTGCCCATCTCTGCTCTAGATGTATGTACTCAACAAGATACAGTTGACTAGGCCAAATTCACAGAGTCTTGAAAAAGGTATGGGATGACAATCTGAAGTCACATATCAACCTGTGCTAGAGAAACCCTACATGAAACCATCAGCAACACACAGCTGAATGCGGTTACTCACTTCTGCTATCTTGGCAGCACACTGTCTAATGATGCTATTATAGACAAGGAGCTGACAAGTCACATCAACAAAGCTAGTTCATCATTTGGCAGACTATCAGTCAAAGTCTGGCAGCAACATGGTATTAAGCTTTAAATGAAACAAAGAGTCTATAAAGCGGTTGTGCTTTCCAATTTGTTGTACGGGTGCGAGATATGGACCTGCTACAGGCATTGCATCAAGCTTTTAGATGAGTTCCTTTTATGACATCTGCGTGCCATACTCCACGTCAAATGGCAGGATAAAATTACCAATAACAAGGTTTGGAATGCAGCCATTCCACAGGGATTGAAGCCATGCTCTTTGGATACAGTTATGTTAGGCTGGTCATGTGTTGAGGATGGATGACACTAGAATGCTAAAGCAATTGCTTTATGGCAAAGTGAAAGTGGGTAACTGCATACTAGGCAGCCAGAAGAAATGCTTCAAGGATACTGAAGCATAACTTGAAGCAGTGAAACATTGATGATTACTGGGAGCGTCAGCAACAGACAGATCATATTGGTGAGCAGCAGTCAACGATGGGGTTACTCAGTTCGAGGTTAATCACTGTATGGATCTTGAGGCAGAGGCCAAGATGAAAACAGCAGTAGATTTAGCAGGCACAGATTGTAATCCCTTCCTCGATATCAAGCTATGTATGCACTCAATGTGGAAAGTACTGCCACTCATGCAGCAGCCTATTTAGCCACAACTGTACTCATAAGATGTAATAACACGCTGTGCATCATCTTATGAAAGACGACAATTTAGGATAACAACTTTATAGTTCATCCATCTCTCAAAGAGGTGGTAGCTAGGTCAATGGAAAAATTATTCTGCTGACCTAGCTGTGTCTACAAGAGGTTAGGGAGATCTAAATATGTTGCATGAGGTGCAAAATTTTTCACAGCCCTGAGCGATTAGGTAGGTTGACCTATTTTTAAGCGTAGACCAAGTCTAAGATAGCAAGCAATTAGTTACTAGAAGTGAACTGATGGTTGTGGTATTTGCCTCACAATTACACATTTAGTAAAATATTAGCTCAAATACAGGTTCTGTGAATCAGCATTTATTTTAATTAGGTGCTTATCTTACCTTGATTAATTACTGTGTAGTACTAAGAAAGAAAACACAACAAAAACTCTTAAAGAATCACTACTTTGTGAACTTAATTCCATTCAATTAAAAATGGACTCTGGAATCATTCATTAAGAGCACGGCTCTGCCACCCATATTTATGTTGAGTAGTACACTTCTCTACAAGTTGCTCCATTGCAACATGCTTACAACAATATCACTTTGTTGAATAAAGTGTTAACAAGTATATAATCATTAATCTGAAACACTTGAATAGCAGTGAAAAGACATTTACAATGTTGAATATACAGCCTAATGTTAGCAGCATTTGTTTAATATCAGATGATTTCTGGTAGCTTTAAAATGAATGTAGCAATTTTTCTTTATACTTGGGAGAGGAAATAAAGGCCTTAACAAAAACCCATTTAAGCCAATGACAGTCTTTCAGTTGATTACAGTATGCTTTGGGTCAGGCACACCTGTAGAATTTCAGATGCCATTGGTAACAGCCAGCAAGTATTCACTTCTTAATGTTCACTACGACCAACTAAATTTCAACATTTACTACCACTAATTACTTTATTACTTGAATGGAAGAGTTCAGGACAGATCCGTCATTTACTATTGCTAAAACAGGAATGACTAATTGCTGTCCGCTCGGTCAATTATGAAATTTGGTTGTATCCTCTGGAATTCCCTCAAAAATAGGTTTTGGGGAGAAAGTTCCTCTTTTAGTTTAATACACATCTTTTTTTGCTGCAAGATGTCTTTTATAGTCCTTTCCTAGCATAGATTAAGTTGGTAAATCTGAAATGCTAACATACTGTGAGACTCTGCCAATTAGTGCCACTATAAATTTGCTACATCTTTCCAGAGAAAGAGTGAACACAACCCCTTTAAATTGGCTTCGTTCCAGACAGTTCAGATTACGTGTTTCTCTACACAGTATGGTACTGCAGACTAGAGAGGTGTGAATTCTAAAGCACACCAATCTGTTGCACACTAACAAGCCTTTGTAGACCCTACTTGACAGCACTACATTAACATGCAGTAGGAAATGTTTAGCGCATGCCAGAAGGGTCTATATGGACCAGTTAGTGTGCAACGTGGTGTGATTTAGAATTCACACCCCTCTAGCTTGCATTCCTGCATTGTGCAGACAAGGCCTAAATGTCTCAGGCTACTTGAATTAAGGAGTAGACTGTTTGGGGGCCGGGGGGGGGGACAAAAAGAAAAAGAAAACTAAGAAGACTGAACAAAAATATAGAAATTACGATGCATATAAATGTAACCAGGCTGTCCAGGGAGAGCCCCCTTGTGGCCTGTAAGGGCCTGGCTCACCTCTCTGTCTCACCCTTCACAGATTTGGTGATGTTGTGCAATAGCCCTCTGGAGTCTCTACCCTCTTCAGGGTGCAAGAGTCCAAAACAAAAAAGGGAAAACAATTTTAAAAATGGGGTCATCTGTAGATTTATTGGCGGGACCCTGCTCTTCATCTCTGGACTTGTCTTCCTGTGGCTAGTCTCTTTTAGTCAGTCTTCCTGGGCCTCTTTGTCCCATCCTCCAAATAGCTCATTCAGGTAGCAAGCTGCCCCAGGCTCTTCACTGGAACCAGGCTTCCTTTGTTAAGGAAGTAGCATAATTCTGATTTTGATCAGCCCTGAATTGTCCTAGTTTTCCTTCCTTTAAGTCCCCTCTCCACAGCTGACATTGTGTAACCCTGCAGGCGTAACAGAGCAGGGTCAAGTGGGTCCGCATGTTCTCCTTAAACTCTACACTGGCAATGAGGGGGCTATTCTGCCTCATTAGCCCCCTCATTGCTAGTGTGGGGCATATCCACCCCAACATAATTCTCTATAGAAATAGAAGTCCAAAAGTCAAATTAACACAGTCGCTTTTTTAAAAAAAGCTTACTATTAGATCTTCAGATCTGCATTTCCAGGATAAGCCTTCTTCTTTCTTCCCTCTCCCCCCAGAACTTTACAATTCAGTCATTAAAAAGCTTGCTATGTATTGACAGGAACAATTTTCTTTAAAAGGATATTAAATCTAGTCAGTATAGAAGAGGAAATGTTTCTGACATGATACTGAAATGAAACTGAATAAAATGAGACCCTTAAAAGGAAAATCTGAGAATAAGGAACAGTATACTGACACTATGTTTTAGGACATAAGACTTGGAAATGCACACACTGCTATTCATGGAGTGTATTTCCTAACAGTAAATGTTAGCTAATCATTTATGAAGGCAACTATGGTGTAGTCACTTATTTAATTTCACTGTTTAAACACATTGGCCGATGCTTCCTAATGATTAGAGTGTTTTCTCAAACATGCTGCATCATTAAACATTGTTGGCAATCTAACTTCCAAATTTATAATAATGATGTTTCCGAAGTTCTTTTTGTCGTGGCAAGAATAAATGTAATGTCCCATACATGCTAATCTGTAAAATTTTACAATACAAAATAGATCTGCATATGGTGCCATGCACACCAGCTATGTACAGACAGATAAAAGCCCACATCAGTGATTGTGCATGTACACAAACACCATGTGTTAGTAGGGCCAATTTCACAAAGCTGAAAATAGTTATGAGCCAAAATCAGCTCAGTGGAAGAACTTAATCAGAAAAAGGGTAATAATAATTGTGAGTTTCAGTAAAGCATATTTAAACACGTCTAAAAAGCTACAGTCCCACAACTGAGGAAGAAGGACATATTGATTAAAAAGTGGTAGAGTCATCAATAATGAAGAAAAGGCAGAAGTGTTCAATACATTTTTCTGTTCTATATTTGTGGGGAATATAACAGATGTTGTCATATCATATGATTATGATAATATTCCCTCCATTTCACTAGTATCTCAGGAGGATGTTAAACAGCAGCTACTAAAGTTAGAAATTTTCAAAGTCAGCAGGTCCAGATAACTTGCATCCAGGAGTTTTCAATATGTCTTGCAACAATGAGGAATTTCTAGAGACTGATAGAAAACTAGTGTTGTGCTAATATTTAAAATGGGTAATCAGGATGACCCGGATAATTATAGGCCTATTAGTCCGATATCAATCGTAGGCAAGATAATACAGGATGTGACTAATAAAGAATTAAATGGAGGATAATATAATTAATGGGGGAGTCATAAATAATGAAGAGGACAGGTCATTGATACAGACCTATCTAGATTCCCTGGAAATCTGGGATCAAGCAAACAATATGTATTTTAATATGGCTAAATGTAAACATATATATCCAAGAACAAAGAATGGAGGCCATTCTTATAGAATGGTGGACTCCACCCTGTGAAGCAGTGACTATGAAAGAAATTTGGAGGAAGTGGTGGATAATTAATTATTTAAACATGAGCTCCCAGTGCGACACTGTGGCCAAAGAGACTAATGTAATCTTTGGATGTAAAACGAAGGGAATCTAGAGTAAAAGTAGAGAGGTTATTTTACCTCTAAATTTGGCACCGGTGAGACTGCTACTGGAATACTGTGTCCAGTTCTGGAGTCCACAATTCAAGAAAGATGATGATAAATTAGAGAGGTTTTGGAGAAGAACCATGAGAGTGATTAAAGAATTAGAAAGCGTGTTATAGTGATAGACTCAGGGAGCTCAGTCTATTTAGGTTAACAAAGAGAAGGTTAATAGGTGACTTGACTACAGTCTACAAGTACCTACATGGGAACACATTTAATAATAGGCTCTTCAATCAAGCAGACAAAGTCAGAACATGATCTGGAACTCAAAGCTAGGTAAATTCAGATTTGAAATAAGGCACACATGTTTAACAGAGAGTGTAGTTATCCATTGGAACTACTTGGAGCTTTTAAATCAAGATTGGATGTTTTTCTAGAAAGATCTGCTCTAAGAATTATTTTGAGGAAGTTCTATGGTCTGTACTAAATGGGAGGTCAGGCTAGATTATTACCATGGTCCCTTCTGGCCTTGGAATCTATGTATCTATTCCAGAACACATTACACACAACCCAGACAAGACCATTTCCTGCCACATTTTAAGTTACCTGGAATTAAAAAATAAACCCCCAAAAACTAAGGAAATCAGGACCATGAAACTCTCTCTCTCAAAAAATCCTATCCCTAATCAGCAATACTACCTATTTCTTCACATCCAGCTACCAGTTCTAGGCTGTCTAGAAATCTTCAAAGTGCTAGCTCCACCAGATCAGGACCACCATAAAAATTATTGCCTAGAAGAGGATAACTTATAGAATATAGAAACATTATGTACATTTTGGAATAAAAAATGAATTTATCTGAAGCCAAATTAATTTGTTTTAAAGTTCTGTAAAGGTGTAAAGTGTTCTCAACTGCTTGATCATGTGCGGAACTTGACAGTTCTGACTACAGTACATACAAGTTAAAAATCCATGGTTAACAGAATCAGAGAATTTATTCATCGACACATTATGGAACTGTAGTTCAGTAATAAGAAAGACTTGGACTAATATTTTAAGCTCAACATTAGAAAGGAGTGCAGGGAGGGGGGATCAGCTTGAACATATTTCACAGATAACAAAAGTCAAATATAGTCATTGTTTACGATGCTCAAAGTTCATAAAGCAGCCAATCCTTTCCTAACTTCTAAGTTGCATTTCCATGATGCAGTCAGAGTTTAGAAATAGCTAATAATGAAAAGTCCAATCAGCAAATAAGCCTCTGGTTCAAAGGTCACAGTGAACATTAATACAATAATGCTGAAAATGGATTTCTTCCAACTGCAAAATGGATTTCTTCAGAAATAGCTCCACTTACCCATACTAATAGGTTCCCCCTTTCACCACAGGTGACAGGCAGATGAATCCAATAGTACAGTTTTTCCCTAGTAGAGGTCAGTTTTTAGGACAGAAATAGAGCCAAAATAATAACTAGACTATAATTAAGATACTTAACCCATCTAATGAAAAACAAAAACAGCCGCCAACCTCCACTGGCCATATGTATGAATTATTGTAAGGTACCCTCAAAGAAACCCACTTTACACATATTACTTGGAGTTCCTCCATTAGTTGATACTATTAGGGTCTAAATAGCAATAACAATTGAATTATAGAATTGAAAAAAAAATCCACTGTTTCTTCAACAATACTATTTTAAAAAATTAGCCCATAGGATGTGCATGACAGGACACTTACCTTTAGCAAGTGCCTCCTGTCAGCTAAGTGTGATGCTCCAGTCTTCTCCTGCCCCAATTCCTGGCATCACTTGGAGGTTTTTGGCCTCACTTGGTCGATTTTCAGGGGCTCAGCCTCAGCCCAAGTTACACTGTTGTAACTGGGGTATTCAAGTCCAAAATCAACACAAACAAAAGCCATCCCATTCCCTGACTAAAACTGGAGTCTGCCACTGAGGGTACCTTCTCTCTTCAGCCTCTCTTGGGCTCCTTTAAGTCCAGCCCTCTGCTCAGGCTTCTAAAGGAAATTTATCCCCTTCTTGGGGCTTAGCAATGAGTCCCACCAGAACTGGGGCTCAACAGGACCTTCATCCCTGCCTCTATGCCCCTTTATATCTAACTCATTTCCTTGGGCTTTTAAAACTAGCTGTATGCCTTTTACAGGGGTTAGACCACTCCAGCACTGGCAGCTGGGGGTGAGCACGACTGAGGACAAACCACTGCTCTGAGTTCCAGCCCAGGGACCCTACATACAGCAGCCACACGCTGCTTCCTTCAGTTTGCTGCTGCTATTCCCTGGGCCTTTGTCCATGTAGCCCACTTCTCTTCACCCTTACCTCAGGGTTACAGGTTCTCATATCCACTGTCTCTTTGCAGAAAGCAAAATGCAACCAGAACTCAACTTCCGGTTACTGCTCAGGCTTCTGTAGCCAAAGCAGAACATTCTTCCTTACTAATCAGGTCCCTGGCAGGAACTGGCTTACTATGCCCCTGCAGATCCTTTTAACTGAGTCTACTGCACTTTGATTGTCTGCTTCTCATAAGGTCTCTATAGGAAGTCCAGCAGGACCCACCTTTACTTAACACCTTCTCCTAAGTAGGTGTGTAGTAGGGCTGTTGGGCCTCCAGACAGGGGCCTCAAAGGGCCAGGTGCACTCCATCACAATGTGTCTAATGCATGTTGGAGCAGTAGACACACCAACATCCACTCCATAATGATTAGTGAGCAGTAATGTAATTAGGCAATTTAGTGAGGGGGAGAACTAGCATATTTGTACACCTACTACAGCCCTGTGCAGGACTATTTTTTTAATCCCGCTCCTATTCTGTCTGCAGTACCCACTCCCACTCCCAGCTGCTCCTGCATTGTCTGTTGAATTTTTATCCTTTCTCCTGGGAGCAGGTGGGAAGTGAGTACTGGGGAGCAGGATGGGAGCGGAATTAAAAAATAGTCCTCCTGCACCACAACAACATGAATGCACTGGCCAGAAGCTGCTGCTTTCCAACTGCCCAGCTCTGAAGACAGTGCTTCTGCCAGCAGCAGTGCAGAAGTAAGGGTGACATGAAATGATATTGCCACCCTTACTTCTGCGCTGTTGCTGGCAGCAGTGCTGCCTTCCGAGTTGGGTGGCCAGAGAGCAGTGGCTGCTGGCCGTGCACCCAGCTCTGAAAGCAGTGTTGCTCCCAGTGGCAGCACAGAAGTAAGGGTGGCAATACCATGCCTGCTGCAGGGCTCTACCCAATACCATTTTTCTGACCCATTTTTCCACCCCTACCCCAATTTTGTGCCCTGGGCAGCTGCCTTGCTCCTCCTGCCCTGGTTATGGCCCTGTTAATGAGGGCAATGACAGATGACTCACGGATCTACTTGTCTACTCAAGACCTGTCTTCTTCTGTCTAAACTAAAATCTTGACCTGTTTCTGACATATCCACATCATCTTCAACCCAGACCTTTCTTTGGGTTCTCTGATCCAGGCTATGCCTAAATCTTGCCCATAGAGTTTCCTCTCCAGTTGGCCAGATCTATTAGTCTTTGATGCAACTCTTCTTTGTAGCCAGTTCTTTGTTGGCTAATTGTTTCTGGTTCTTTTCTATTTTCTGGAAAATCATAGTCCATGATAGTATAGCTGCTGATCACCTCTTCAATCCATTTTGCCACCCCAGATTGGGTATTTCGTAGTTAGGTTTCCAAAGCTGTTCAGATATTTTGTAACTTCCAATCCATTAAATATTTATTTCCACCAAACTGGTTTTGATCTATTTCATCAGATCCTCTCTTTTTCCATTCTGTGAAGTCTCAAGATCTGTATTAGTTCCTTTTGAGAAAAGTCTTATTTTGATTTTTTTCTGGTCTATTTTTACTGGGTGGCTTTCATTTCTGCTCGCACCTCAGCTATTTGTTCTGATGATATTCAACAAGAATCCCAGTAAACAATGTATCTCTTTGTCAACTATATTTAACTCCTTAAACCAGTGGGTCTATTTGTTGAGCAGTGGAAGATTGTTGGGTCCGTTTTGCCTTTAGATAACAAACTGGACACAGATTTCTGCTATCTTCGAACATATAAATTTTCAAAACATACACAGGTTCTATTTACCTTGAACAAAAGTGGTCAAAACTGCACACATTTCAAACCTTTGGGTTCAGCTTTATTGCCAAGATCCTGCTCCTTTCTCTCTTACATTTGATCTCTGTCAGGTTATTCTGGAATTATAGTGTTTTCCCTAAAATATTTGCTAGTGCTATAGGTTAATATATTAGCATCAAATTCCACATTTTATGTTCATCAGGCAATGCAGATTAGAATAACTGAAGAATAATGATGTTGTGCTGCTGGAATGACTTCATTCCAAATATTTCAGTATGTCTCTCTCTTATCCCTATCGTAATTCAACATTCATGACACTGGTTCATTGATTTCTATCTCTGGAATGTCTTTCAAATCAGATAAGTTACATTTGTTTTTGGCTTTTTTGTTAACAATTTAAATTTCCAACTGGAATTTGGCATGTAACCCATTTAAAAATACAACAATTTTATTTTAAGAAGGTGGTTTGTAATTTGTAAGTTAAATTATTAAAAATTATAACTTAAAATATTACTACTGAAACTATATAGCCTTTTTGTTGCAATATTTTGGATGAAGTTGATTTCTCCCTTATGTGCTTGGAACTTTAATGACGGTCTTCAATATATGTCTTGTCTTCTATAATGGAAAAGCTTAATTGAACCACTGCTGTCTCAAATTATTGCCATGTTTGGCTGGCCTTAGAGAGTGTTTCAGGGAAGATTTTAAATCATGTTTACTTAAGATGAAGAACAGGAAGGGAAGCTGAATAATAAGTGAAATACTTATTCTTCAGTCTTGACTATGTATTACTGTAATTTCCATCCTGTGTGTAATTATTTTGATTAGTTGCAATTTAAACTTTAAAGTTTCCTAACTTCCCTAAAATTACAAAAATGTGTTCAGTTTCTTTCCCCATAAGTTATTCGTGAATTTAAAAGTGTAAATTGAAACATAATCAATTTAATTGTCTAAAATTTCCTTTATTTTACTTTTTTTAAAATAAATTACTTGGCTTCCATGTGTACAGTGGCTTAAAAATCTATGCTATTTTTTCCTGTTCCCAGCAGCCAGGCCAGGGAGGGGAGAGGAAAGGGATACTGCCATCTCCCCAGGCAGGCTCTCAGGCAACCACCGTGCTGCACAGGAGCAGTCACCTTCACTCGGCATGAGCAGCAGGTTCATCCCACCCCCTCAACTCCCCACCTGGGCCTGGCTGCTGTGGGGAGAGACTGAGCCAGCTGGAAGTGCTGGGGCAGAGGCGCAGCAGGAGAGGGACAGAGCCCTCCTCCCCAGCCAGCAGGCTGAGGAGAGCAAGCCCTGCAAGGGCAGCTCAGCACTTGACCTTGCATTTCCCCCCATGTGTCGCCTCCGATCCCAGGAATGCTACTGGTATAACTTCCTTCCTTCAGCCCACAAGAAAACAGTTGAGGGTAAAAGTTAAAAGATAACCGCTGTACCGTTCTTAAAATATTGCACTATTTATGGTGCATCAAGGGGGCCTATGGAGTGACATTTGATTCCTTTCAGGAATTACATTTCTTCTTTAAAGGCTGGCCTTGATTTGGAGAACATAGCTGTGTTCTAGGTACTGGAATGAAGAGAGAAGTGGCTTTCCAGGCCTGTGAAGAACACCTGACCACCTATGCCAGACCCATATTTCTGCTAATGGTCACCTCTCTCCATATTGATAAGGTGATGGGTTTGGTGAAGTACAAAGGAGGGCCAAGCACATTTGCCTTGCGATTAAATCTGAAGAACCAGCTTAAATTTGTGCAGCACCAAAAATTTGCTGAATTATGCTTACAGGACTGGGAGGCAATTTGAGAGGAAATTGATTGTATTCTAAGATAGCAAATGGAGTTTCCATGGAAGAGGAAGAGAAAACATCCACCCACCCCATAACCATCCATGCCTCACCAGGAAATCTGCCTCCTGTGTCCAGTGAACAGCACTGAAAGGCACAGAGTCATACTGCAGGTGTATTTCCTTCTCAAAAATTTTGGATTAATTCCACAAAGCAGTCACCCCTCCACTGCTAATGAACACTGTATTGTGTTTGTGGCACTGCTGGAATGGATGCTTCACTCATGCCACTTTCTCCCAGTTTCTGCAGTGTGGCTCAGTGTGGGAAGAGGGCACTAGTATTTGGGAATAATAATGAACATGGAAGGGAAGGTCGGCTATGACATTCCTCAGTCATCCCAATGATTCCCTTCCCTTCCTAGACCTAAAGGCCTGTATACAAGTAACCAAGCACCCTGACCTTCCTTAGTCTCAGCTAACTTTCATAAGGGGAAGGAAATATGGAGGGAGGGAGAGGAGTAATGTTGGGTCTTTGTACAAGTGTCATAAAGTTGTTCTCTTTCCACCCTTTCGGAAACCACTCTCTCCTTTCTTTCCTTTCTCCCTGTCCATGATGCAGCCCAGGACTATCACTGCCAGAGTGCTGGTTGTGATATCAGAGTACAGCTTCATGAGCCACAATACGAGTGGATATATGGGATTCCCCAAAATAACTGGGTACAGAAACACTGTATAGACCAACATCATTTCTTCCCCCTTGTAGTGTAATCCTGATCTTCTGAGTACCCTGGCATCATGGACCTTTCCTGAGTGTCTAGTGTTGGTGTTCGTGAACAATCCCTGTGGTCCACTAAGACTTGGAGAAAGAGTGAAGAGTAACCTCATCAGTTCCTCTATTCATTGGCCTTTTTCGATAGGCAAAACATTGGCCCTACACAGTTTAGAACCCCCATCCTCTGAAATCCCACTATGATTTCAGGGATTGCAGTTTTGGCAGCCAACAGTGGGTAGACTATAATACTGATAGCTTGGCAAACTTATACAACCACTACCCTGACAGCTGACTTTCCAGACCGAACTGACCAGTAGCTATCAGGCATTGCTAGCTTCTAAAGGGCAATACCCACCCACTTCTGTACTGGTATGGGTTTCAAAAAAACATGCTTACTGGCACTGGGTGGTTGGTGCAAGCTGCTCACATAATTCCATGAAGGTCCTCATTTGGAAATTCTCCAGTCACTGGTTGTCATTCCAGGTTTCCAAGACTATCTGGTGCCACTAAACCCTGTTGGTTTTCTGAGGCCAAAAGGGCAGTCCTGGGACTTTAGTCAATTTTAATTTGCCCTCTCATTTGGTGTCTTGAATTTTTTTGGACCCATTCCATCTAGTATCCAGTACTGGACTGCATGAATATTTGTGCCGCAAGAGTACCAGGAGCAGAACCACATCATCATGGACTTGCTCTGTGTCTTCAATGCAGTTTGGCAGAAGGGACAGATGACTGGGAGCTGCTTTCACCAAATGCATGAAACATCATGCAGCAAGGCAGTTCCATGAGTGTCTCCTATGATGCAAAGAACTCTATGATACCATCAGTAGAATGGCAGTGTAGAATGGGTATATGCCTGTGTACAGAGTATACCTGAGCCCAGCACAGCATATGTGGACACTTACTCTGGGTACAGGGTACATATGTTAGTAGTACACAGACAAATACCTGGGAAGCATGTAACTGTAGATATAGCCTCAGAGAAAATATCAAAAGCCTTGCCTGCATTACACTGGTATGAGACTAGCTTAACTGTGAGCCTACATAATTACAGAATAATTTATTTTATCTTCATCGAATTTAATCAAAGGCTACAATAAAAACCATATGAACAGAACTATATGGCCCCAATCCAAGAAAACATTTAAGCATCCATCCTAAATGCAGATGCTTTCTTGAATCAAGGTGAATAATCCATTTTCTTTTCAGTATGAAAACATCAGCGTATTAATCAAATGCTATATTGGTTTTTTACAGGTAAATATTGTCCTATTCACTGCAAGGGCATGGGGAGCTGAAAGCGGCAAAATGAGTCCAGTCTGGCCTGAACTCCTTATACACTACAGAGCAGTGCTCCAGGACGATTCCTCCCAAAACTGTTTGGGAACAGAGAAGGTGGATCCATAGTTCTGAAGAATAGCCATGAGAGCTTTTAAAACCCTGAGGATAGAGTAATAGTCACAGAACAACCCCTGTGGGTTTTCTTGTGCTGATCCCAAGTAGTCATGCTAAGCATAGTGAATACGATTGGGTATTTATTAGTCATGATAAATATGTCCATGACTCAAATATGTAACTGATTCTAAATTAATTATGGCTTGTCTGTTCTCATTTAGTATTCAACAATATTTAAAGGTATTCTGAAATACTGCATGCATTAGATGAGCCAAACCAAGAAATTAAAAGTACATTCTAGCAAAATAAAAAAACAAACAAGACCCTATAATCCAGTTTAAATGGGATCTCTGCACATATAGTCAGCAGTTAAAAGATGACGTTTGAATAGCTTACATACAAAAGCTTAAAACTCATAGTACAATTATCATGAATAGTCTGCTTTTTTTTTTATATTTTTATGTTACATGGGAGGACTGCATTGATTCCATAAGCAAGTTTGTATTTTAGGACTAAACTTTACAGTAAAACCTGGTAGAAGAAAGCTGACAGTTTAATACATTCTTCACCAAAACAAATACACATTTAATGTCGGTTTCTTTAAAAGAGTTAGAAATCTGTTTGAACAATGAAAGATTATTCATAAAAATATTTGTATATGATCAAAGTCAAAGTTCACACTTTACATGGACTGACAGCAACATTTGGGATTTACTTAGGACATATGAAATATTTATCTTTTTAGTAATAGCTGAACTGTATTAAAAACTACATTTCAGTATATGCAATGAGAAATTGGTTACACTATAAAAACACTGATAATAGTGTTATCTTTTCTGTTCCAGCAAATATAACCTCAAAGAGGAAGCTTCCTCTATTGACAATTCAAAGCCTTCTTGAGTATTCACATTATGCCTCTGACATTTGCATGACTGATAAGAGACAAAGTCATAGAACAAGTTTGAAGGTTACTCTTCTAATTGCTTCACTTGAAAACAGTATTTTTAATACAGTACTAGAGACCCCTGTTTGGTTTCAATGCTCTCGGAAAGAAACTCACTATTTTGGGGGAGAAATTGAAATGCATATGCATGCAACGTCTGGTCATGTGAAACTGTTTCTCCTTTCTATAGCTGACCTTATTGTAATAAAACTATCAAGAATAATCAGTCTGACCTTTAAAATGACAAGGAAACATGCTAATTAGGTAATATGTATACATTATTCTATTTGTGAAAGTTCTTTTAAATTAAACCTTATATAAACTTATATACCTAATATCTTAAAAATGTAAAACTTGATTTGATTTTGTATTTTTACTAAACTTCCCGAAGAGTTTTACAAGATTTAAAAACAGTAAGAGTGAATGTGGAAAGCTGTAGGACATCATAATTAAATGAGGTGATATTGTTTTAAAACTTCAGCAAAAATCACAGAAATGTAGGGCTGAAAAGACCCTCTAGAGGTCATCTAGTCCACCTCTCCCCAACAACTTGGAGGTAGGAGCATGTATACTTAGATCATCCATGACAGGTGTTTGTCTAACCTTTTCTTAAAGCCTCCAGTTACAGGAATTCCACAACCTCACTTGGTAACCTGTTCCATAACTTAACTATATCCTTATAATAAAAAAGGTTCTCAATACTAAATCTAAGTCTCCCTCACCACCACTATTACTTCTTATTCCACCTTTGGTAGTCAAGGAGAACAATTGACTGTTGTCCTTTTTATAACAGCCTTCAGCCTATTTGAAGACTATCACTAGGATCCCACTCGGTCTTGCTTTCTCAAGACTAAAAATGACTGGTTTTCCTTATAGGTCAGGTTTTCTAAACCTTTTATCATTTTTGGTGATCACCTCTAGACTTTCTGTAATTTGTCCACACCTTTCCTTGAGTGCGGTGCCCAAAACTGGACGCAATACTCCAGCTGAATTCTTGCCAGTGTCAAGAAAAGCACAACAATTACCTCCCATGTCTTATATATAATATTCCTGTTAATTAACCGAGAATATTAGCCTTTTTTTGCAATTGCATCATATTGTGTCTTATATTAAATTTGTGATCCACTATATCCCCAGATTTTACTGCCTCGCCAGTTATTCCCCATTTTGTATTTGTCCACTTGATTTTTCCTTTCACAGCATAGTACTTCACACTTGTCTTTATTGAATTTCATCTTATTGATTTCAGACAAATTCTCCAATTTATCAAGGTCCTTTTGAACTCTAATCCTGTCCTCCAAAGTACTTGAAACACCTCCCATATTGGAGTCATCTGCAAATTTTAAGCATATTCTCCATTCCAATATCAGGGGGCATGGATCAGTATTCACATCACACTCCCTGTCAGTACCTGGCCCAAGCTGGGGAAGCTAGTAATCCAACCAGTGGACAATATTCGATGATGAATCCTGGTCATGTGTCACCTGTGGCATGCTGCGCATTTGCTGGGAGTGGTATGGCAGCCAAAGGAGCTGTCAGAGTTCTGCTCCTTTCCCCGCGTGCTGGTGCCCATCTCTGACGAAGTGGGACTGTTCTTAATGTTTCATCTGAATACTGTGTGGGTGCCTCAGTATCCCCTATGCATTTCATAAATCTCTAGGGGGTGAGACTGTTGCAGAGCAAAGGGCCAGCATGCATAAATGGCCGGCACTCTGTCTTCTGGCAACTAATGGTCGGGGCCCTTCCCCCCTGCAAGTGCATAGCGAAAGGTGTGGGAGAACAAAGGAATCAGGTGACCTCCTAGCCTGGGAAAGGAAAAAGCCCAGAGGAGGAGGAGCTGGAGGGAGTTTCAGTTTGGAGCTCGCTGGTGACGAGGAGTGAGTGCAGACGTGAGTGTCTGGCTCGCTGCCCCACAAAAATGGACCCGGCTGAGGGGTCCTCTTCTCTGTACCTACAAGCTCTGTTTTAGACCATGTTCCTGTCATCTAATATACCTCTGTTTTACTGGCCGGCTAAGAGTCACTTCTGACTGCGAAGTTGGGGTGCAGGACCCTGTGGCTTCCCAAGGACCCTGCCTGGGCAGACTCGCTGTGGGAAGTGCACGGAGGGGCAGAGGATGCTGAATGTTCCAAGGTCAGACCCAGGAAGGTGGAAGCCATGTGAGCTTGCCCTAAAGACAGTCTGCTCACAGAGAGGAGACTTTACCAGAGTCCTGACTGGCTTTGTAGGGAGAAGTTCCAGAGCATTGCCTGGGAACTCCATGACACCATCCCAGTGGAGAAAGGAGCAGAAACCCCAGCCCTCTCCTCCGGCAGGCAGGGGCAGCTTTGTGTTTTTTGCTGCCCCAAGCACAGCAGTCAGATGGCCTTCGGTGGCGCACCTGAGGGCAGTCCACAGGAGACAAGAGTTCAGCGGCATTTCTGCAGGTGATCTGCTGGTCCCACACCTTTGGCGTACTCATCGCTGAATTACCATCAAGGCTGCAGAACTGGTGGACCTCCTGCAGGCATGCCGCTGAAGGCTGCCTGACTGCCATCCTCACAGTGACCAGCAGGCCGCCTCATTGCACGCGCTTGCTGTGCTGGTGCCTGGAGCCGCCCCTCCCAGTAGGGCTGCTGCTGTAAGGAGCTGGAGGAGAAGCAGCTCCCTGGAAGCGTAGGGAGCGGGGCTGGGAGTTTTGCTCTTTTCCCCGTTGGGAGAGCCAGCAGCAGCATGCAGGGTAAGGAGCAGAAGACCTTAACTGGTGGGCCCCCCCCGCCCCCTTCCCGTGAAGAAAATAATTTTACTTGCACCACTGCTGCTGCTACACCAGGAATGAGGCTGACTTGCTGGGCACTGGCAATGGCACCAATTGGGGGGGGGGGGATGGGGCAGGGGAGGGCAGGACCCCCCTCCCACCTGAGTTTCATACAGGAGGTGTGCAAGCTCCCAGGTGGAGCTCTTAACTATAGCACAGCAAGTTGCAGTGCTGTAAAGCACCAGTGTAAACAGTGCCCCAGCATTGGGAGTCACAATTCCATTGCTGGGAGCTACGCCCCTCAGTGAGGTAGAACAATGCTGTTATCTCCATTGTACAGATGAGGCACTGAGGCACACACAGACCAAAGGCCAGATTTTTCAAAGGTATTTAGGCACCTAGTGAGATTTTCAAATGCACTTAGGTTAGGTGCTTTGTAAATCCCACTACATGCCTAGCTGCATCTTTGGGTGCCTAAAAGCCTTTGAGATACTGTCCTTAAAGCATTGGCCTGGGGTCAGAGAGGAAGTCCATGGAAGGGGTAGAACCCAGGTCTTTCAGGGCTAGCTCCCTATCCAGCAGACCAGCCTCTGTGTCTGCTGCATGCTGCCAAAAAAAGAGGACGCTGATAGATGGAAGCAAAACCAAGGCAGCCCGTTCTCTCAGACCCCAGCAAATGGTCCCGGAATGGATGCCATGGTTGACAGCATGAAAAGCAGCACAGAGGTTGGAATGGATAGAGAATGAGAGTCACATTTAGGAAATAAGAAATGAATCATTCACTATTTTCTAACACAATAAAAAAAGTAAAATTTAGGAATCTTAATATATGTAAGCTATATAATTCCTTAAATAGATGTATATGGATATTCTATACAGCATCTTCCTGGTTAGTAAGACAGAAAGACAGAAAGAAAGAAAGAATCAAAATGTAATGCACAGGCTATATTTAGTTGCAAATCAATATTTTAATGATTACCAACCAATGAGAATCAACTTTTCTATAGGAAAATAAATAAAAAGTAAAAATGCAAAATAAGATTAAAATCAATTATTTAAATCAAGATTTCCTGCTTTCTGTTTGAAATCATGATTAAAATTGGTATTGTAAAATGATCCACCCTGACAGGTAATAACTTTTATTGGAGAGAAAAAATTGCAAGAGATTAATTATACTAATTTCAAAATATATCAATCAACAGGAAGTATTTCAGACAAACTTACTGACTGAATTCTATTTATCTTTGGAATATTAATATTACTGTTGCTGTTCCACAACTAATTCTGAAAGACAATTCACCTATCTCTGCATATTTTTGGGTTCACTTCCACTTTTTTATATCTACTATATTTTTGTTATCTATTCTGCAACCTAGAAAGGAATTAATCCTCTCTGGTTCAGACGAGTTTGGGACGCTGTCTGTGTAAGATATTTGGCTGGCTGGTTTTTTCTTAGCTGTAAAGAGGTTTGTATTTTACTGAACAAAGTGTAGATGCCTCTCAGAAGGGACTATATTGGATTAAATAAAATAAAGAGAGGGAATACTAGAGTAAGATCTTGTGAGTTGATGTTTCAAAGCTTTCAACGTACTGATTTACTACTTTTCATAGAGATTCTCAGAAAAATGCAAGAGAATTCAGATACTGAAATATTAAATGAGTTGCAAAGCTTGAATTGAACGCAATTTTGTGCTGAAAATCTATGCTCAAACTATGCAGTTAATACTGGCAATTGATATATGATTTTCTTTTAACATAGCAGTTTTCTAAAATTAGATAAGTGCACATTCACAAGGTTTGATGGCTAAATCTGTACAATTCCCTATTGCACACCACAAAAGCAGTTGGTGCACCAACTATAAAAAAAAAAGCCCAAATATTTCTGCTTATTCTCATAGCTAAATTTTCTACAATACATTTATAAGCAATTTAACTGTTGCAGTGCTGTGCTCTGAGAACAAATTGTTTCCCTTTTCCATTCTAGACACAAGCATCAATACTGTCTTAATAAAAGGAGGCATGGAACATAGGCAAAGACTTGTCAGGGATGTTCTAGATAACACTTAGTCTTGCCACAAGTGCAGGGGACTGGACTAGATGACCTCTTGAATTCCCTTCCAATCCTACAATTCCATAGGTAATTGTGTGAGAACAAAATACAAACAAATCCTTTCTATCTTGGCCCTATACCCTTCAAGTCCTTCCTTTGCCACGCCAAGCTGCTTCTAAGAAATACTGCTACTGTTATTTATACCACTGAGAACTTTACAACAGAGTTCATTCTCTAAGGGCACTCATTCTTTTACCTGACAGAAGTTACCTAAACTTGGCCTATCACGAACTACAGAATAGAGGTACCTTGGCTGATACTTTTGAAAGAAATAACAAAAAGTAGTAGTTACCACAACTCCCCGGACAAAAATAAATATTTCTCTCCTATTCCACTAATCAAGCTAACAGACAAAGAGGCCTGGAGGATTAGTGAGTCTGATCACAAACATTTCCTTTCATATATTAGAATTAGTTCCTCCCCTCGAAGAGGGAGAAGAAACTGAATTGTTTGTTTTATCCACTTGGCTTTCCATAGTCCTAGCCCTATATTTGTAACCTCTTTGGGGCAGGTACTCTCTGTTATGTGTTAAGTACTGTACAAATATAATGGTGTTCTAGCCCATAGGTGCTACTGTTGTGATGGTATTCTAGCCCCACTCTGAATCTTAGAGTCCAAAAATGGGATACCAGCATTAATTCCTCTAAGCTTAATTACCAGCTTAGATCTGATAGGCTGCCACCAACCAGGTCTTCCAGTGCCTGGTACACTCTGATCCCCCCCAAAACCATCCCTGGGGACCCCAAGACCCAAACTCCTTGAGTCTCACAACAAAGGGGAATAAACCATTCCCCTTCCCCCTCCTTTCTTCCTCCCAGATCTTTCCCGCCCTGGGTACACTAGGAGATCACCGTGATTCAAACTCCTTGAATCACAACACAGAGAAGAATGTCCCTTCCCCCCTCCTTTTTTATTTTTCCCTTCCACCAGTTCCCTGAGTGAGTACATAGCTCAGTTCGCTTTGGCCTTACCAAGGGGAAAAAATCAATCAGGTCTTTAAAAACAGAAAGCTTTTAAAAAAAAGTAAAAAATGTATCTCTGTAAATTCAAGATGGAAATATACGGGCTGTTTAGCTTATAGACAACTGGAATACCCTCCCAGCCTAAGTTACAAATGCAATAGATCCTTCAGCAAAATAACACTTTGCAAATACAGAAAAACAATCAAAAGACTAAAACCAAACCTTTCTACTTAATACTCACCTTCTGAACATATAAGAGAGCCTGTGGTACGTCTGGTCACCTTCCAATTCAAGAAACACCCAAAGAAAACACACACACAAACAAAGACTTCCCTCCACCGAGATTTTAAAGTATCTTGTCTCCTGATTGGTCCTCTGGTCAGGTGTTCCAGGTTCACTGTTCGTAATCCTTTATAGGTAAAAGAGACATTAACCCTTAACCATCTGTTTATGACAACTGTAATACAAATTAGTAATGGTACTAAGAAAAGGGAAAATGAGTTGGTCACTTCTTTGAGCGATTATATGCAAAGAATATACCACTTTGAAAAACTGTGAAAGCCTGCATCAATACAAAAAGTTAACTTTGTGAATGTTGCATAAGAACGAAAATACTTAGTTTAATAATTATGTTTCTGACTCTTATTTGTTCATTTTTCCTGAGAGACTTAACATAATTTAATTATCCTATACTAGTCCCACAGAAATCCTGGATTTTTTGTGAATCCACAATTTCTAGTGCAACGGTAATGGGTTTTGGGTATACAAGGAATGAGGAGTCAAAATTTCCCTCTCATTTACATGAAGGTAAATTCAGAATAACTCTTTTGTGGTCAACAGACATATATAGAGAGATAGAGTAGTTGCTAAAATTAGCTCTAAATATCTAGTCACATTCCTAAAGAATCTTTTCCTCACAAAAGCAGAATAACTCACATGGAACAACCCTGTTTTTGGATCTTTGGTATATTTGCCATTTCCAGCTAAAACAAATACCTATAAAATAAATATAGCTTCAACATTTAACAAGAAAAAAGTAATAGGACAGTGATTTTAAAAAAGCTCAATTTCAACACAGACATTGATAATGTTACAACTACATAATAAACTATACTGGCAATGGAAGACTCATTAGCTATAACTCATAGTGCAACTAATTTAACAATTTTCTCTTTTAACTAGTCTCCTAATTTATCATATTAATGATAACAAACTAAGTATATATTACAGAATTCCAGTGGTTTAGGCTGAGTTTGTTTTAGAGACATGAACAAGCAGCAGAGTGCTTTAATAATAAATCCCACACTGAGCTTATTTCTCCACCAATATAAAAACATTAGACAAATGATTCAGTAAAATTTGTGTTCTCCCAACACTTCTGAAACAACACTAAATATATTTTCAAGATATATGCCAATAATGAACTTTACAATAACTACAATCTGAACAGCTTCTTATCAATTCCAGATTTCCAGCACACAACAGGCACTATAATAAAGCAAAGCATCATTCTAATCAAAGGACACTAGACATATATCAGAGGGATAGCCATATTAGTCTGTATCCCTCAAAACAATGAGGAGTCCATTGGCACCTTAAAGACTAACAGATTTATTTGGGCATAAGCTTTCATGGGTAAAAAACCCACTTCTTCAGATGCATGGAGTTACCAGACTCTGCTTTTGTAGACATATATGCTTATAAATACTGAAAATCAATTAGGAAAAGAAAGATCATAGACTTTAAGGTCAGAAGGGAAATTATGATCATCTAGTCTGACTTCTTGCACAATGCAGGCCACAGAATATCACCCACTCACTCCTGTAATAAAGCCCTGAGCTGCTGAAGTCCTCAAATCATGGTTTAAAGACTTCAAGGTGAAGAGAATCCTCCAGCAAGTGACCTATGCTGTATGCTGCACAGGAAGGCGAAAAGTCCCAGGGCCTCTGCCAATCTGCCCTGGAGGAAAATTCCTTCCCGACCCCAAATACGGCGATCAGCTAAGCCCTGAGCATGTGGGCAAGACTCACCAACTAGACACCCAGGAAACAATTCTCTGTAGTAACTCAGATCACACCCCATCTAACATCCCATCACAGGCCAATGGGCATATTTACTGCTAATAGTCAAAGATCAATTAATTGACAAAATTAGGCTCTCTCATTATACCATCCCCTCTATAAACTTATCAAGCTTAGTCTTGAAGCCAGATATGTCTTTTGCCCCCACTGGTCCACTTGGAAGGCTGTTCCAGAACTTCACTCTGATGGTTAGAAACCTTCATCTAATTTCAAGTCTAAACATCCTGATGGCCAGTTTATATCCATTTGTTCTTGTGTTCACATTGATACTGTGCTTAAATAAATTCCTCTCCATGGCATTTATGCCTCTGATATATTTAGAGAGAGCAATCAGATCTCCCCTTAGCCTTCTTTTAGTTAGGTTAAACAAGCCAAGCTCTTTGAGTCTCCTTTTATAAGACAGGTTTTCCATTCCTCAGATCATCCTAGTAGCCATTCTCTGCACCTGTTCCACTTTGAATTCATCCTTCTTAAATATGGGAGACCAGCAACTGCACATAGTATTCCAGATGAGGTCTCACTAGTGCCTTGTATAACGGTACTAACGCCTCCTTATCTCTACTGGAAATACCTCTCCTGATGCACCCCAAGACCGCATTAGCTTTTTTCACAGCCATATCGCATTGGCGAATCATAGCCATCCTGTGATCAACCAATACTCCAAGGTCCTTCTCCTCCTCTGTTACTTCCTATTGATGAGTCCCCAGCTTATAACAAAAATTCTTGTTATTAATGCCTAAATGCATGACCTTTCACTTTTCACTATTCAGTTTCAGCCTATTACTATTACTCCAGTTTACAAGGTCATCCAGATCTTCCTGTATGATATCCCAATCATTCTCTGTATTACTAATACCTCCCAGCTTCGTGTCATCTGCAAACTTTATTAGCACTTTTCCCACTTTTTGTTCCAAAGTCAGTAATAAAAAGATTAAATAAGATTAGTCCCAAAACCGATCTCTGAGGAACTCCACTAGTAGCCTCCCTCCAGCCTGACAGTTCACCTTTCGGTATGACCCATTGTAGTCTCCCCTTTAACCAGTTCCTTATTCACCTTTCAATTTTCATACTGATCCCCAGCTTTTCCAATTTAGCTAATAATTCCCAATGTGGAACCGTATCAAATGCCTTACTGAAATCGAGGTAAATTAGATCCACTGCATTTCCTTTGTCTAAAAAATCTGTTACCTTATCAAAGAAGGAGATCAGATTGGCTTGGCACGACCTACCTTTTATAAAACCATGTTGCATTTTGTCCCAGTTACCATGACCTCAATGTCCTTAACTAGTTTCTCCTTCAAAAATTTTTCCAAGACCTTGCATACTACAGATGTCAAACTAACAGGCCTGTAGTTGCCCGGATCACTTCCCCCCACCCTTTCTTAAAAATAGGAACTATGTTAGCAATTCTCCAGTCATACAGTACAACTCCTGAGTTTACAGATTCATTAAAAATTCTTGCTAATGGTCTTGTAATTTTGTGTGCCAGTTCCTTTAATATTTTTGGATGAAGACTATCAGGGCCCCCCGATTTAGTGCCATTAAGGTGTTCGAGTTTGGCTTTTACCTTGGATGTGGTAATATCCACCTTGATATCCTCACTCCCATTTGTCATCCTGCCATTATCCCTAAGCTCCTCATTAGCCTCATTAAAGACTGAGGCAAAGTATCTGTTTAGATATTGGGCCATGCCTAGATTATCCTTAAGCTCCACTCCATCCTCGGTGTTTAGCGGTCCCACTTTTTTCTTTATTTTCTTCTTATTTATATGGCTATAGAACCTTTTACTATTGGTTTTAATTCCCTTTGCAAGGTCCAACTCTACATGGCTTTTGGCCTTTCTCACTTTATCCCTACATGTTCTGACCTCAATAAGGTAGCTTTCCTTGCTGATTCCTCCCATCTTCCACTTACTTGATAGGCATTTCTGCCTTTTAATTTTTTTATTATTTTTTTAAATAACCTCTCTTGAGATGCTTGCTTATCCAGAAACAATTGGACGCTCCTAGACCAATAGAATTTATATATTATATACCTCTTCTTGGTGCAGCTTCTGAGTAGTTTCTGCAACTTTGACTTGAAGTATTCCAGCCTCCTCTGCCTTTAACCCTAAGTGTCTTCAGTCCAATCCACTTCCTAACTAAATATTCACTATTTTATTTAAAGTTAGCCCTTTTAAATCAAAAACCCTCGTCACAGATCTATTTTTGTTTATCTCCATTAGTTTGACTGAATAGCCCAGATTCATTTGAGCAAGGTTGCCCTACCAACCATTTCTTCTTGAGGTCTTCACTACTCCACCAAAACCAAATCTAAAATGCCATCCCCTCTTGCTGGTTCATTCAACTACTTGGTGAGAATCCATCAGCTATACATCCCAGAAAAATCTTGGCAAAAACCTAAAATATAAAATTATTAGTAGCACTTTGTCCTCCAGTCTATATCTGGAAGTTAAAGTCCTTCCCATATCACACACTTCCATTAATATTTCTTTAAAGACGATGGGGGGGGGGGGGGGTGGCGGTGGTCTCCTATCCATACCCAAAACCAGATCCTGGTGGTCTATTAAGCACGGTATCCCAGGCGGCATGGCTCTAGTAGCTTCCTCCCAGATATTTTTGCACCAAACAGACTCTTGTCAATCTATGTCCATCATCTTCTTATTTCTTTACAGTCTACCGTCATCATTGATATACAATGCTTCACACCTTTGCTTTTAATTTCTATCTTTCCCTAAACACACCATACACCTTCAAATCTGACAGCCATCATGACTACATTCCCCATGTTTCTGTTATCCTATAATATCGGTGTCATAAATAGATAGCTAAGGGTTAAATGTTTCTTTTACCTGTAAAGGGTTAACAAAGGGACCCAAACACCTGACAAGTACCAATCAGAAACCGGATTTTAAAAAGCTTAAGGAGGGGAATTTGTGCGGTCTTCTTGGTCTTGGGTCTGTGTCTTTTGTCTAATCTCGTCAGCGGATAGAAGGTCTTTCTATCTTCTGAAACTGTTCTTTTCCAACCTTCTGAAGTTCAGTAGAAAAAACAATATAGCTTTATGTTGTTTTTGGTATTTACTGTGTGTAAACTGGCGGAATGTTTCAAACTTAGATATCGTTTTAATCAGATGCTTTATTCATATTTTCGTTATAGCATAGCCCTGTATTGTTCACTTGAGCAAAGTTGTATATTTCTATGTCTTTCTTTCTTTTATATAAAAGTTTTCTTTTTAAACTTGTTTGATTTCTCTCTGGGTAGGGTAAGGAACGAGGGGAGGGAATTCTCTTCTGTGTTAATCTCTCTCTTTT
>NC_133773.1:88971427-88998975 GCF_003597395.2 Chelonoidis abingdonii
ATATTCAATCAAGGTATTCAGAAATGACTGACTATTCTATTATCTTTGGAATATATATATTTCTGTCACATAATTCTGAAGACAATCACCTATTCTGATATTTTTGGTCTTCACTTTTATAATCTATATATTTTTATCATTCGCATAGAAGGAATTAATCATCTTGGTTCAGGAGATTGCTGGGACCGTCGTGTAGAATTATTTGCCTGCATTTTTTTGTGTTAAGAGTTTTATTTTACCTGAAAAATGTATTTATCCTCTCAGCTATATTGATTATACAATAAGGAAACTTTGTAAGATCTGTGAGTGTTTTCAAGGTTCAGTATGATTTACTCTTTTCTAGAGATTTCGAAAGCAAAGATTCAGATATGATATAATGAGTGCAAAGCTTGAATGAAGCAATTTTTCTGAAAATCTATTAACATAGCCCGTTTATGGCCCATTATATATTGATTTCTTTCTAACTGCAGTTTTCTATAGATAGTTGCACTTCACATGTTTGATGGTAATCTGATTACAATCCTATTGCACACCAATAGCGTTGGTGCACATATCACAAAAAGCCAAATTTTCGCTTTATAAAATTTTTCAATACTTAATAGCAAATTCCTGTTGCGAGTATGCTTGAGAAAAATTTGTTCATTTCTTCTCACAACAGCATCTATGTCTTTAATAAAAGCTGAACATAGCAAACTATCAGGAACCTGATTTAGTAACATTAGTCTGCACAAGTGCAGGGAGGACCTAGATAGACCTCTGATTCCCTTCCAATCCTACAATTCATGGTAATGTGCGAGAACAATTACAACAAATCCTTTATCTTGGCCCTATACTAAGTCCTTCCTTGCCCGCAAGCGCTTAAGAAATACTGATATTTATTCTTACATGGAATTTACAACAAGTTCTTCTCTAAGTGCATCATTTAATTTACCTGCAAAGTTACAAACTTTGGCTATCCACTCCAGAATAGTACTTGGTGATCTTTGAAGAATAACAAAAAGTAGTTTACCACAAATCCCCGGACAAATACATATTTTTCCATTACTAATCAAGCTAAAGACAAGAGCCTGGAGGATTAGTTGAGTATTCACAAAATTTCCTATTCAAATTAGAATAATCCTCCCTAAAGTAGAGAACTATTGTGTTATCATTGCTTTCATAGTCCAGCCCTATATTTTACCTTCTTTGGCAGTACTCTCATGTATGTGTTAATATGACAATTAATGGTTTCTAGCCAATGCTACTGTTGTGATTTGTATTAGCCCTCTATCTAGGTCAAATGGATCCAGCATTAATTCTCTAAGCTTATTTACAGTTAGATCTGATAGGGAAACCGTCTTCTTCCTAGGTCACTCTGTCCCCCAAACATCCATGGACGCCCAAACACAATACCTAGTCTTCAACAAGGAGGAATAAACATTCTTCCCTCCTTTCTTCTCATCTTCCCGCTACATAGAGATCAACGTATTCAACCCTTGAATCACAAGAGAGAAATGTCCTTCCCCTCCTTTCTTTTTTCTTTCCCCAGTCCCTTGGGTACAGTCAGTTCTTCCTTACAGGGAAAATCATCAAGGTCTTAAAAGAAAGCTTTTATTAAAGTACATTATCTCATTATCAGATGATATAACAGGGTCTTTAGCTTATAGACATGGGATACCTCCAGCTTAGATCAATGCAAATTAGAATCTTCAGCTAACGTTTGCAATACAAAACAAATCAAAGAATAAACACTTTCACTTAATAACTCACTATACATGACATGAGAGCTGTAGGTACGTCTGGTCACTCTCAGATCTCCGCGAGAAACCAAGAAACCACAAACAACAGAATTCCTCCACCGAGTTTTAAAGATCTTGTCTCCTGATTGTCCTTGTCAGTTAGTCATGTTCGTATTCTTTATAGTAAAAGAAATTAACCATAACGATTCTGTTTTGACAAACGTGTAATACAACATTATATGATGAAAGGGAAATGAGTGGTCCTTCTCTTGGCGATTATATGCAGACGAATTAATACACTTAAAACTTGAAAGCCTGATCAATACAAAGTTAACTTGTGAATGTTGATAAGAAACAAAATTACTTTGTTTAATAATTTATGTTCATGACTCTATATAGTCATTTTTCCTGAGAGATCTTAAATAATTAATTTATCCTATATAATAAAGAAATCCGTTTTTTGTAATCCAATTCTAGTGCACGGTAATGGGTTTTGGGTATAAAGGAATGAAGGGTTCAAATTTCCCTCTCATTGTACATAAGTAAATTCAGAATACATCTTTTGTGGTCAAAGAATATTAGAGAGATAGAGTAGTTGCTATTAGGCTCTATATTAGTACATTCCTAATCTTTTCCTCACAAAAGCAAGATAACTACAGGAACACCCTGTTTTTGATCTTTGGTATTTGCCATTTCCAGCTAAACAAATACTATAAATAATAGCTTAAATTAACAAAAGTAATAGACAGTATTTAAACACTCAATTTCAACACAACTGATTAATGGTAAACTACATAATAAACATAATACTGATTGGAGATAGATAGCTATAATACGTGAATAATTTAACATTTTCTTTTTAATGTCTCTATTTTATTATAATGATAACAACAAGTTTTATTACGATTCAGTGTTTAGGAATGATTGTTTAGAGACATGACAAGCAGCGAGTGCTTATATATATCCACATTGAGTTATTCTCTCCACAGTTATAAAGACATTAGACAAATAATTCAGTAAATTGTGTTCTCAACACTTCTAAACACACTAAATATTTTCAAATATTATGCATTAATGAACTTTACATACTCATACGAAGCTGCTTATCATTCAATATACACGCACACAGACGGCAACTATAATAAGCAGTATTTAATCAGACCTAACATATATCAGAGGATCCTAATATAGTCTGTATCCCTCATACAATGAGGAGTCCATTGAACCTTAAGACTAACAGATTTATTTGGCATAGTTTCACTGAGGAACCACTTTTCAGATGATGGAGTTACAGCGTGCTTTGTAAATATATGTATTAATACTGAAATCAAAATTAGGGAAGAAAGATCAATAGACTTTAAGTAGAAGGGAAAATGTCTATAGCTGTAATTCTGCACATGCAGCCACCAGAGATATCTAACCACTCACTCCGTATAGCGCATGAGCTGCTGAGTCCTCATAATACAAATACAATAACTCTAAATAAATGATAGCAATAAAAAAATAAAAGAAACATGTTATGACATTCAGGTGAAGAGAATCTCCAGATGACTATGCGTATGCTGCGAAGCGAAAGTCTCCGGGCTCTGCATCTGCACTGGAGGAAAAATTCCTTCCCCCCATACAGGCCGCTACTAACCTAGCTGTGGCAGACTCCCAACTGACCCAGAACAATTCTTTTAGTAATCGTCCAAATAACATCCATACGCCAATGGTATACTCTAAATAGCAGATCATTATGCAATTAAGCTCCATCTTATACCATCCCTTATAATTTCAGTTAGTTGATCCAAATGTCTTTTGCCCCCATTGTCCATGAAGCTGTTCCAAATTTCACTCTGGATGTTAACTTCATCTAATTTCAAGTCTAACATCTGTGGCGTTTATATCTTTTCTTGTGTTATTATTTGATCTGTGCTTAATAAATTCCTTCCATGGCATTTATGCCTTATTATTTAGAGAGAGAATAATCTCCCTTGCCTCTTTTGTATGTTACAAGCCAAGCTCTTTGGTCCCTTTTACCAGTTTCATTCTAGATCATTATAGCCCTTCTTGTACTTTCCTTTGAATTTCCTTCTTATATGGGAACCAGAACGACATAGTATTCATGAGAGTACTCATAGTCTTGATTTGTTTACGTGGTACTAGCTCCTTATCTCACTAATAATACTTCTGATGCCCCAAACCGCTTAGCGTTCAGCATATCGCATTGCGATATAAGCCACTGTATCACCATACTCAAGTCTCTCTTGTTTCATTGATGGTCCCCAGTAATTAAATTTTGTTATTAATGCCTAAATGCATACCTTTTTTCACTATTCAGTTTCACCTATATATTACTCCAGTTTCAATTATCAATTTCGTTGATCCCATTTCTTATTATACCCTACAGCTTCGTGTCAATCTGAACATTTATTAGCACTTTTCCCACTTTTTGTTCCAAAAGCGTAATAAAAGATTAATAAGATTAGTCCCCCAAACCATTCTGAGAACTCCTAGTAGCTCCTCAGTGACAGTTAACCTTTCGGTATGCCCATTGTAGTCTCTCCACCCTTTACATTCTTATTCCAACTTCAATTTTCATACTGATCCAGGCTTTTCCATTAGCTAATATCATGTGAACCGTATAAGCCCTTACTGAATCGAGGTAAATTATCCTGCTTTCCTTGTCTGAAAATCTTTACACATTCAAGAAGGAAGATTGGCTTGGCCGCCTTACCTTTTATAAACCATGTTGCATTTGTCCGTTACCATTATCTGTCAATGTCTTAACAGTTTCTGCCTTCAAAAATTTTTCAAGCTTTGATATACGATGTCATAATACGGCTGATAGTGCAGGATCAGTTCGACCCCACCTTTCTTCAAGAAAAGGACATATGGTTAGCAATTCTCAGTCATAAGTACACTTGAGTTTACATTGCTTAAAATTTGTTGATGGTCTTGTAATTTTGTGTGCCAGTTCCTTAATATTTTTGGATGAAGATATCGGGCCCCGCGTTAGTGCGATTAAGGTTTAGTTGTGCTTTTACCTGGATTGTAATCCACATTGGTATCTCTCACCCATTGTCATCTGCCATTATCCTAAGCTCCATTAGCTCATTAAAGATCTGAGGCGTAAATCGTTAGATTCTGGCATGCTAGATTATCTTAAGCTCGCACTCCATCCTCGTGTTGCGGTCATTTTTTCTTTATTTTCTTCTTTTAATGCTATAAACCTTTACTATTGGTTTTAATTCCCTTGCAGTCAACTTAACATGGCTTTTGGCTTTCTACTATATCCCTAATGTTCTGACCATCATAAGGGCTTTCCTTGCTGTTTCCTCATCTTCCACTTCTTGTAGGCTTCTGCTTTTTTTTTTTTTTTTTAAATACTCTATGGATGCTTGCTTCCACTTGGTCGAACATCCTGACAATGATTTTTTTTCTTTCTTGGGATGCAGCTTCTGATGTTTCTGCAACTTTACTTGAAGTAATTCAGCCTCTGCCTTTAGACCATAAGTTTCATTCCATCCCTTCTAACTATTTTCTAATTTTCTTAAAGTTAGCCCTTTGAATAAAAACCTCGTCACAGATTTTTGTTTATCTTACTTTTAGTTGACTGATTAGCCATGATCATTTGAGCAAGGTGTCGCCCTAATCCTTTCTCTATAGGTCTTCACTCTCAGCCAAAAACCAAATCTAAAATGTCCTCCCTCTTGCTGTTTTCAACTATTGGTAAGATATCTAGCCTATCAATCAGAAAAAATTTGGCCCATTTATTAGTGACTTGTACCTCCAGTCCTATATCTGGGAGTTAAAGTCTCCATCATCACACACTTCCATTCAAGTTTACTTAGGTCTTAGGTCTATCCATACCGCAAAAATTCCTGGTGGTCTATAGCACTATCCCAGGGTGAATGCTCTAGTAGCTTTTCTCCCAGTTGTTTTTGCCCCAACAGACTCTGTCTAAATCTATTCATGCATTTCTTATCTTTCTCTACTATCATGCATATACAATGCTACCACCACCTTGCTTAATTCTATCTTCTAACGAGAAACCCTTCAATATGTACCAGTCTAAAATACATTACCACCATCAGTTTTGTGTCCTTAATATCTGTTAACATAGATATATGGTTAATGTTTCTTTTACCTGTCAAAGGGGTTTACAAAGGGACACCAACTGTACAAAGACCAATAGGAACGCGGTTTTTTAAGTGGAGGGATTTTGGTCTTCTTTGTCTTGGGTCTGTGTCTTTTGGATCTCTCAGCTATGAGAAGTTTCTTTATATCTCAAACTTCTATTTCCACTGTAGTACATTAGAAAAACAATATAGGCTTTTTGTTTTAGGGTATTTAATGTGTTACTTGCTGGAATGTTCAAATTAATTCTTTTTGAATCAGATGTTATTAATATTTTTATAGCAAAGCACCTTATGCACTTATGCAATTATTTCTATGTCTTTTTCTATCTTTTTTATAGAAGGTTTTTTTTAACTTGTTTGTTTTCATCTGGTAGCTAAGGAACGAGGGAGGAATTCTTTGTTAGATTACGGCAGGTACAGCTCCTGCAGCACCAGCGAATTTGTGGGAGGGAAGAGAGATAGATCATGTTTTCGTTTCCTTGTATATTCTGGGTTACTGTTCTTTGTGGGAAATAGAGAATATGTCTTGATTGTATGTGAAAGAGATTGCGATCAATACTTAGTTAGCCCGAGAGAAGGGTGGGGTGCGAAGGGAATGAATTCCTTGCGATATGTCACACTCGTTCTGGGCTTGTGAGGGTCCCTCGAAAGGGGCAGCAGGCAGTCTAGGTGCTGTAATTCCTGTCTGGTGGCAGCGAGATAAGATCCAAACTGGTAATTAAGCTTGGAGGTTCATGCTAAGCACCCAGATTTTGGACGCTAAGGTCCAGATTTGGGAGAAAGGCTTATGATAATCTGGTTTCACCTCCTGCACCTATAACTCTAGTTCCTCCATTTTGTTACTTAGTCTCCTCACATTGGTGTACAAATATCTTAATTTTTTTCTGATTGGCTTCACTCACATTCTTTACCCAATTAGGCACAAATATTCTACTATTAGACTGGTATCTAGACTACCCTTCCTCCTTATGTCCCTTCTTCTACCCATGGCTGTATCCCTTCTTTCTTCTTTTTCATCCCTCTCAATGTTAAAATCCAGCGTGGAGATTACCTGGACATCTCCCAACCATCTCCCCCAAATTCCTAGTTTAAAGCTCTCTCAATCAGTTGTGCCGGCCTCCATCCTAGAAGTGTATTTCCCTCCCTACTCAGGTGAAGTCCATCCCGAGAGAACCGTCCTCTGTCCATGAATGCCTCCCAGTGGCCATACATCCCAAAGCCCTCCTTATAGCACCACTGCCTGAGCCATCTCTTGATCATCATAATCTTGTTACACCTTTGTTGCCCTTCTCTAGGAACAGGCAGAATCCCACTGAAGATCTCCTGAGCCTCAATTTCCTTAAGCATCTTTCCCAGCCTGGCATAGTCTCCCTTGATATGTTCCAGCAAGAATCTAGCCATATCATTTGTTCCCACATGAAGGACAAATCAGTGGATTCTTTCCCACTCTCATTAGGATCCTCTTCAACCTCAGGACCACATCCCATATCTTAGCACCCCTTCTGTTCTCTGGATCAGCTCTGGTTACAGGCCTGTCTATTCTTCTCAGTAAGGAGTCCCCAATCACGTAGACCTGCCTTTTCCTGGTGATAGTGTGATTTTCAAGTCTATCCCCTGTTCCCTCTGGTTGCAAGTCCTCTCGATTCCTATTCTCCTTTGCTATCCTCCGCAACCCATCCCGTATCCTCCGGGGCTCATATTTGGTGTTGTTATCTCCATTGACTCTTTCCCTCTTCCTACAGAACTAGCTGCTCTTCTCTTCTTCCTTATCCTCCGACCTTCAGTGACCACCGGTTGTGTCCTTTCTTCATTTTCCAACTCTGCAAACCTGTTCCTGAGCTCTATTTCTCCCTCACTAGCCATCTTTTCCTCTGCCTGGTTCTCTTAGTCAAATGCTTCCACTGTCCAGAAGTCTCCCCTCCGAGTTCTTTGGTCCTGCTTCCATCTGCAAGTCTGAGCTTTTCCCTTCAGCCTCCTCATGTCTTTGCTCCATCATCCATTCGAACCCCCTTCTAAACTCAGCCAGAGTTTCCACTTGCATCTCCAGTCCTCAAATCTTTTCTTCCATCAGCTCTATCATCCGGCACTTCATGCAGACGGAACTCCTTTCAGGTACCCCCTCCAGGAGCATGTACATACCGCAGCTTCCAAATCCAGTCACCTTCATTGTGTCTTCCACTGCTTGGGTCATTACCACTGCTGCCTCTGTATCTGTCATAGCCTTCCCACCTAAGTCCTGTTAGTCTGGGAAACACAAACCAAACCAAAATACCACCACCCACAACAAAACAATCCCCAATGAGTACCACAACACTGCCAGAATACCACACACTCCCTTCGCTAGCCTGTCTGTTCCTCTGCCTGGTTCTCCTGGTCTTCCCCTCAAACTCCCATTGCAAACTCCCACTCAAACTCCCCTGTTTACAGCTTTGTTTGCTGGCTTCTCTGCCGCTGAAGCTGTCTGTGCCAGTGCCTGACTGGCTGGCTACCTTCATAGAACCCCTAATAAGAGAATCCCCATCCCCTAACCAAGGCTCAGCTTCTCTTCCAGCACACTGAAAAAGAATCCAAAAACCAAGAAAAACAGACTTTTTATTTATTCATAGATTTTAATTATTAAGACTATATCTGTCTCAACTTCATTTTTGCCAACAAGAAACATTGGAATCTGGAAAAAAAATTATGAATATACATGTTCTGGATGTGATTTTCAAATGTTCTCATTGTTGGTCCCACTCTGCTCCCAATAAAACCAGATTAAATTTAGGCTAACACTAACTGTCTTTGAAAATGAAATTCTTATCCTTATAAAACTACAACACAGTACCTGCTACTATAAAGTAAAGTACTTATAACTGTAACAAGAAAAAAGTTACTTACCTGAATTGTAACTGTTGCTCTTTGAAATGTGGGTGCAGTGTATTCTATTCAAGTATGCTCACATCCAGTATGCCAAAGACAGGGAACTTTGCTTAGCAGTACCTCTCAGGGGAGCGCATGCACCCTCATGCCTTCTTGTTGCCTCTCCCAAGGTTATTTAAGGGTAGCACCACCCCAAACCCCCTTGGGTCCTTCACATCGGAATCCAACATTGAAGAATCTGATGCGGAGGGGACAGATTGAGCCATGAAATACATATTTGCAACCACATCTTGAAGAACAGTTACAGTTCAGATAAGGAACCATTTTTAATCCTCTGAGTGGTTGCAGATATGTATTCCACCCAGGCAACTCACAAGCAGTCATGAAAGGAGGTGGGGAGCAGAGTTTACTTAAACGTAACTACAAAATTGCCATTTTAAAGTTTGCATCCAATGTAGACACCATCATAATAGCATAGTGTTTGGTAAGGGTATGCATGGAAGAACAGGTAGCAGCCCTATAGATGTCCAACATGGAAATGTCACAGAGAAATGTGACAGAAACTCCTTGAGCCTCTGTTGAATAAACCACCGGTCTCTGTGTAGACATAGCCTGTGCTACACCATATGCTGTCATAACACAGCAAATAATCCATATGGAAATTTTCTGTGTGGAAACAGCCTGACTCCTCATCCATTCCACACAGGAGACAAGAAGTCTAGGTGATTCTCAAAATGGCTTAGTTCCTTCCAAGATAGAATAGCAAGAATCATCCAATTTATGAAGGTGCTACTCATTTGCATTTAAGTGAGGCTTAAGGAAAATACAGGTAAGTATATTCGTTGGCTAAAGTGAAATTATGAAAAGATATTACACAAAAATTTAGGGTACTCCCTTAAGTCCATAATGTATTTGAAAAACTGTGTATATGAAAGCTTAGCAATTAGTGCCTGCAGCTGACTTACTCTCCTTACAGAAGTTATTGCCGTAAGAAAGGAGGGACAGAGAACAAAGTAGCAAATAGAGGTCCCATGAGTGTAGCCTGCACAGCGTTAAGGATCCCGAAGAGAACAGCTTCTTTTACAAGTGGAAAGGCGGATAACACCTTTCAGAAATCTGGCTACCATGAAGTTAGAGAAAATATATTTCCCTCGGATCAGAAGATGAAACACCAAGATCACCACTAAGTGGACCCTCAATGAGCTGAGAGATGGTAATCTGTAACAGGTAATCCCAAATGTCCTGAATATGGGCTAGCTCCAGCTCAATTCCCCAATACAGTGACCAAACGGAAAAATGTTTCCACTTGGCCAAATACGCAGATGTAGAAGAGATTTTCTATTATTCATTAGGACACATTGAACTGACTCTGACCATTGTTGTTCCTCCTCATCTAATCATGCAGCATCCATACTGTGAGGTGCAGACAGCTCAACACCGGATGCCATTTCTGATTGTGGTTTTGTCATGAAGGCAGGAAAAAGGGGAAGAGATCTGGGAGGCTGAACAGACAGACTGTGAAGTTTGGAGAACCAATATTGTCTCTTCCATGCTGGCACAAGAAGTATCAGTTTGGCCTGAACCAGCTTCAGTTTAAGAATAATCTAAGGGATAAAAGGGATGGGGGAAAGGCATACATTAATGCTGACTCCCAATTCAGATGGAAGGCTTCAACTGAAGAACAAAAGACTGAGACCTGCTCAAAAGCACTATTGACAGCACTTCTTGTCCTCTGCTGCAAACATGTTGACAGTCAGAATATTCCATTGCCTGAAGATGGGTCTCAGAATGTTGCTAAATGAGCCTTGAAGAGTAACGCTGCTAAATTGGTATGGGGTAGGCACACCCAATCACAGTGCCATATGGGGAGAAAGCTGCTACACTATGCCTGGCCACAAGGTGGTGTTCCCGTGGTGTGCAAATCCCTTTGCACCTTCCCATGTCCACATAACTTTATACTGCAGTCCCATTTTTGATTTCTTGTGCAACAGTAGGTCTACCTCCAAATTAAATTGGATATGGTGTCTAGAGGCCTATTTTCACTCAAGCTTTTTTTTTTTCTTTTAAATCTTCTTGTCAGTGCTTGATGCTACTATTTGGTGATTTACATTGGGTTACAATTGTTACAGATAGTACTTAAAATGTGGCCTTTTCATTTGATTTAATCATGGCAGGTTACTTGTCTGATTATTTGACTGAAATCAAGTCTTGGATGATATAGAACGTGCTTCATCTTCACCTGGCCAAAACCGCAATGTTCTTATTTCAAGACTGCATAGGCACAGAGAAATAATAGTCCTGTCTTGTGCTTTTATGACATATATCTTTTGAGAGCTGATTGTTTTAAGAATGGAGGGATCATTTTGAACTATGAGCTATCTTCATCCAAGCATATTTCTGTCACTGAAATCTTGGCTTTTTTCCATTAAAATAGTATGGTGTATAAGATAAGGTGTTATTTCTCTGTGACTACAAGAATATTACTCAATCTTTTGTTACGAGTAGATTGTGTTATTGAAATGCCCTTTACAATGATCCTTCTAGAAGACAATAAAGAAAAAGGCAGCAGACTTCTTACACAGGTTAATTTTACATTTTCTTCCTGTACTACATTACATACAATGGATGCCTGTTTGTCTGCGTGCTGAATTCCTATATTAACCCTTAAAATGTAGAGACATTGTTTTATGTTAGTTTAACATCTTACATATTAAATCTGATTTCTAAAGTTTTCTTGCTCCAATCAGAATACAGGTTTATAACTGGAGTGTTGCAAAAGCCTTTACTAACAGTAACTTCACTGCTTTGGTAGACATTGAAAATTCATTTTATTGTACACAGACAGAACCAAAAATCCTCAACTTCTTACTTATAACAAAGCACAATATTTTATCACCAGCAAAGTAATTTATATACTTGATCCCTCCATTCTTAAAACAGTTTCTGCAAGAAACTGTAATCCAAGAAAAAACAGAAAAGACCAACCAATTGCCAAAATCCAGGATTCAATGGGATCTGGAATTAAATAGGACTACTCAGAAAGCATGACAATGGGACTTGATCCCCCTGAGAACTACTAGAATATAAATAATAATTGAACTTGAGCAAGGATTGCAAAATTGGATGCTAAGTTTGCAAGTTAAGATAACACACACTATAATCTTTATTTATGAATAAGGTAGCAAAACGTGTCCATATCAACCTAAAATTTATAATTGTACATTGCAAACACTGTATGTGATGGGCTGTACTAGGCCTTTTGATACCCTCCAGAAGGCCCTGCAGTCCTACCGTACCCTGATCCCCAAAAAAGGCAGTAGAGTGGGGTCTTCCAAGTGGCCTGCAGAGGAAGCTGTCGATCGGAAGTTAGAAGGCTCATATAAATGGAATTACAAGGTCTAGACAGCTTGGTTGCTGGCTGGAGCCAACAGGAGAAGGATGCTGTTCCTGGCTGGCTGAGGAAGCTGCAGCAACTGGACAGAGCAGTCGCAGGCTGGGAGATTCCACAGGTACAGAGACTAGGGAGAGACTCTGCCTAGGCAGGGGAAGGACTGTGAAGCTCTCCAGGCACAGAGGCCTAAGAGAAAGAGCCCTGACAAGAAGGGCCAGAGACTTGTTAGAAGCTCACCAAGTGAAGGCACTGTGAGAAAGAGTCCTGAGAGAACAGGGTAGGGATTGTTATGGACTCTCTGGGCAAGAAAGCCTGGGAGACACCCTGTTTAAACAGGGAACCGACCAGGGACTCAAGAAGCTGTTGGGACAGAGTCGGAAACAAGGCAGGGAATGCTGCAATAGACAGTAGTGAAGGAAGCAGCAGGTGGCTGCTAGTCATAGGGTCCCTAGGTTGGGACCCAAAGTAGTGGGTGGGTCCAGGTTCTCCCACCAGCCACAGGCACAGTGGCCAAGGAGGTGCTCGCAAGTTGTTACCCCTTTACACTGCCAGAAACAGGACTGATTTTATATTCTGATACTGTTCTAATTAAATCTGGTGTACAGCTATGTATTTAGAATGCAATGATGTTGAACTGTATTTTATATGCTTCTACCATTTATCCATATATGTGGAAGGCAAAAAAGCAATATGATCTATTATAATTTACTTGGCTTGAAAGAAAAAGCCATTCTTTGAAATGGTTCAAAGTACCAATTCAATTTATTTTAATTATAATCCTATGAAAAAGCTATGTCAAACAATACTTAAGAATGCGTTGTCACAAATAACATTTCACCCCTGCTTAGCTACTGATGAATGTAACAGTCCAGATACTCTAAAAATATTGTGATACACACTACTTCATTCTTCATTGCCTAATAGTAAAAGTCTTCAGAGAAACTGAATATTTTCACCTAATTTCAGGAACATACAGATTACCGAATGCCATTGTTGGCATTCCTCTTTGAAAAGTGATAATTTAGGTACTGTGCAAGAATAAAGATCAGTGGTTACAGAATTTTTGAAGATATACAGAAAGAAATGTTTGAATAAAGAACACTGTAACTGAACATATATTTACATTTGATCCACTTTTGTAAGGTGTTATATTTTAGGGGTTTAGTAAAATGGACATAAATTGCAACCCCAAGGCCAAATTCTATCCTAAGAACGTAAGAACAGCCATACTGGGTCAGACCAATGGTCCATCTAACCCAATATCTGGTCTTCTTACAGTGACTAGTACCGGATGCTTCAGAGGGAATGACAAGAACAAGGAAATGTCAAGTGATCTATCCTGCCATCCAATCCCAGCTACTGACAGCTATAGGTTTAGGGATGCCCAAAGCATGGGGTTGAGTCCATGACCATCTTGACTAATAGTCATTGTCGAGCCTATCCATGAACTTTTATGCTCTAAAAACTAACAATCTTTTAAAATATATATGCCATACAAAATACCTACCGATAACCAATTCACAACAGCTTCAAGCCATGTAAGAAAACCACCATCTGACAATAAAATAATCACATCCCATCATCATTCACTTTCCTTCCAGATCTCTCAATCCTCCTCACACACTCAAGGAAATTCATGGGCTTTACAGTCTGCTATGAAGATAACAATTCCAGACTGCTTCAGAACAAGAGTGGGCTGCCCAATTCTGCACTACACTAAGGTTCCAAATAGTTTTAAGGTGTAGTCTCATGTAGGGTACATTGCAGAAGACTAATTTTGAAGCAACAAATACAAGGATAATGGTATAAGTTGCTTCCAGACCACAGAAAAGTCAAAATCTCCCTGACATATGTAAATGAAATCAGTCCAGCTACTCCTATTATATGATTATTTAAAAGCAGCTTAAAATCTAATAAGATTGCAATATTATAAAATCACATAATCACTGGCAAGTGTACACCCTTAATTAAGAGACCTGAAATAAACTCACCATCTCTTACTGACCTTCAGACAGCTAATGCTCATCCATGGACCATTCTTAATCACACACCATTAAACACCTGACGGCACCATCTAATTCAGATAAAATAGTGACAGAGCTGAATGTCACACAGATCTGCATCCAATTCTAAAAAAATTATTGTGGCAAAAGGTACAGAGGAACTCCAAAAATGGAACACTGATGTAGAGAACACTTGCCAAGACAAAAGACTAGAGTGAATGACCCGAAATGACTCATTGGGAGGCTCTCAAAACAGAACTGAAAAGCACCACTGAACAGCCACTGAAGGAAGTACCACAAGAAGACACCTAATCTATGGTTTTATTTTCTACAGTAGACATTGCTGATTAGGTTCCTCCCCCCTTATATAAGACCAAATACTAGAATAAGCTGAAATCAGTGTGACTATTAAAAAAATAAAAATAAAAAGTACTACCCAACTTGAGCAAGAGTCACACAAATAGGTCCTTAACATTTACTTTCAGAAATTTTCAATAACACAACAGAGAAGTTTGAGAAAGTTTCTAATAATACATCACAACAATTAAGTGAGGGTAGTTCTACATTATGTTCTACATTATGATCACACAGTCTTAAAGTCACTAAAAGATGGTTGAAAAATGTCATACAAAATAATGTGTACAGAATTAGAGTACTTTGGGGAGGCAAGCTTCGTATTGTAAGGATAATAGGTGAGCTAAAGATAGAGTTGTGATGATACTAAGGAAAGCTATTGGCAAGGTAAACAGTGCTTTTCAGTGAAGCAGACAAAAGCTCTTAGTCTCTTTAAAGATAGGAATTTAAGAAGGAGAAATGAAGTTGTCATTTTAAATAATGATAAGTACAATGAATCCGCTACGGTGATATGTGAGGCAAGTAACAGTTTATAAGTAGTTATAAACTGCATTACTTTGGTAGCTGTCATGGACACCCATATTATACCCCTCCAGAGGAAGATATGAGAGTGCATTATGACTGAAAAATATTCTAATTTATGCTACCTTCTGTTTTACAGAGGGAAACAATTGAGTTAAAACCAGGTAGATAAAAATCAATGATTTAATAAAAGATGGATTTTTTATGTAGATCGGTTTTTTTTGATAAAATGTTTTTTGAGGAAAAAACCTAAAGATAGTTTTAATTAAGATACATTATTGCTCAAAGATATCTCATCATGGAATAGAGATTAAAAATTCTAATTCTATACTATGAGACAATATATTCATGTAATGTTTAAGAAAAGTTTTGTAAATGAGTTCCAATTGTTCATGGATTAGGGACCCAATTTTATGGGATTCCACAGGCTTCTGTATTGATTACTTAGGTTAATCTTTCTATCTACTCAATGGGACTCAGTGCTCAGTCTAGAATATACCATAAGAGACGTTTAGTTTTGCAGTTCTCAAACTGTGGATTTGTCTCCCCAGAGGTAACATGCTTGGTAACAGCAAAAATGTTTTTAAATAAATAAATTACATATAGAAAAATAACAGACCTCAACTCTATTGTCCCACTGCAAATTTGTGTACACAGAGTCAATTCCTTACCTCTCTAAAAGTTCAAAGTGTCAAAAAGTTCAATGAATAGAAGATTGTTGGGGGTAGAATAGATCTGGACAAGGAAAAAAGGTCTGGAGATAAATGTGAGAAGTGAGGGACATATGCTTGTTTTGTTAAAATATTATATGTTTGCTGTTGAAGAAAAAATACAGACTATTTAATGTTGTTTTAGTTAAATAAAACAATTTAAAATGTCTGTCTGGTGATGTTCTCTTTCTAATACATCATGGCAAGAAAATCCTCCTAATATTAATCATTAACCTGTGGAACTGGAGATAGTTCACCTCTCAGTGACTTCATAAATATCTGCTTCAATTACCTTTGGTAAATGAAATAACTCAAAACAATCATTCATTTTCTGATACAGCTGTAAAACTAATCTGAAAAGTTTTCAAAATAAATCACTGTTTAAAAATGTATAGTGCATACCTTCTAAAAATGAAACATCTCTGAGTTGTGAAAATATGTATCAAGGTTATAACAACCAACGAGAATGCACCTTTATGCAGAAAACCATGATTAGATCGAGTCTTCCTGACTAGTGATTTAAATCAAATCCACCCTGATTAAAACAGGTGGCAACATTTGGAAATCAGAAGAGAGGTCTTTACAGAAGATCCTCTTTGTTAACATGTCATCAAGGAACACATACTTTTGATTTCCAAGGTTCTGGAAAAGCTCAATTTTCCATTTACTTGTATGTATCATTTCAGTAACAAATTTCTAATTAGATATTTAAATCAGTAAGATACAGTTATAAATTCTGCACATAATCTGACTCAGAGTCTGATGATATTTAAACAAAGTATATCCAGGACTCAGAAAACCATATTTTAATTTGAAGATTGTTAGAAGGCAGGTCATATACAAAATATAAAATAGAGCGATTCTGTGTAATAAACACACTGAAACAAGACTTCAAAAATATAACTTATAATGCTGTACACTTATTTCTCGGAGAAACAGCTTTGGATTTGAAAATATAGGCCACAATCCTGCCACTCAAATAAGTAACAGCACAGTCTATTTTCATACCAAAATTTATTATTTTAATTATCTGATTCACAGAAGCACCTAGGAGCTGCAGTCATGTTCCCATTGTACTAGGCACTGTACAAACACATAATAAAAAAATCATACCTGCCCTAAGATCTTACAATCAAAATATAAGACAAAAGACAACAAGTGGTTACAAACAGATGGAGGAGCACAAGGAAGCAATGAGATAAAAATGGTCAGCATGACAGGCAATGGTCTTAATACCCCAGCTGCCTACCCATTTTTCTTTGTAGTGCCATGGCAAAGGAGAGTTTTAAGGATGGTGTCATCATGCTTGGTCTGGATTACAGCTGAGAGGGCCAATCTCAGGTCAGACTGAAAAAACTGGGAAGACACACACACCCTTGGTGGTATATTCTATAATTAGATTTAACCAGACAAATGTGTGCTCCTGGATTGCTATACAATCTTAAAAGTGGAGCCACAGACAGACCCCTCAGACACTCCAGTCCATATTGCTACCCAGACAAACTAGACTTCTGTGATGAGAGGTTATTAAAACCAAAAATCACCGCACATTAGGTTCTTCCAGAGCTAGAGAGTCAGTCACTTACCCAGGTCAATGGAAGCTTAGGACCTTACTCCAAAGACAACACTGCAGTGAATCCTTTAGCAAACTAAGTAAAGATGTATTAACTAAGAAAAAGAAATGATAGTTACTAAAAATGTTAAATCAAATAAAAGACATTACAGTTGGATCAAAGTACGTATTCCAAAATGATAGCAGGGATGTTAAATCTGCTAGTTTTATATAAGTCTCTCTTGATTGCCCAAACAGTTTCCCATCAGAATTTACCAGTCCAGAGAGGGGGTAGGAAAGAAGTGACCGGTGGCCTTTGTTCTCCCTCTTTATATCTTGACCCTTTTTGCTGGAAAAATCCTGTGTCATGGGGTCAAGCAGTTCCATGATATACATACTTTGACATCAGTTCTTTATACAAATTGCAAAATTTTGCTTGCACATTCTGTGCATGTGTCATTTGAGGTGTCTTTGGAAATGAGGCTCTTGTTTACAGTTCCCTTTTTATTCCTGAAGAGCTGACCTGTGGGCATATCTCAGACCCACAACACGTTTGAGTAACAAACATATAGCAAAATCTCATAATTCCACACACAATGTTGATATACACAGTATAACCAGATAATAATACTCAGGAGATTACAACTTTTCCAATGAGACCTCACAAGGCATATTTGTACAAGATTTATCAGAGTTTTGTAAAAGTGGTGACTGTCTTAGTGTAGATGCCCATTAGACAGCATCAGAGAGAGATCTGAAGGACAATGAAGTGACTTTGTGGATGTTGACTGGGCTTTTTACTTGCAGCAGCTGTGCCAACAGGTCTATGTTACAAACACAGTGGAGAAATTGTTTCTTCCCTCACTTTCCTTGTTTTTAAAACTCTCGACAAATTTTGTTCAAAATCCCACCTCCACACCGTACCTTTTCCTTCCAAAGTCATCTTGTCAGACAAGAAGCCTGGAAAATTTCAGCCTGAAAGGTGAAGATTCAGGAAGTTATGAAGGATTTAAAATGGGGTTAGAATGCAACTGATTTTGTAAATTTATCTGATAACAGTTCTGTCTCTATTCCAAATCACATAGCTTTGGAAATATGAAATAAACAAGGAAGTGATCAAATAAAGGAAAGAAACAGTCCTCATCAGCTGGGCTCTTAAAACCTGCATTAAGGATTGCCTCAACCAATGCTTACTCATGACTAAGATAAAGTCTGAATATGCCTCCCCAGACGCGTTTAAAGAAACAGGTAATTTGGTCCATCACAGATATTGCAATTTTTTTTAATTGACTCTCATGGGCAGCTATTAGTCATGGCTTCAAGTAGTTCCAATTATCATGGAATCACCATAAGTTAGATGGAGGGCTAACCCAATGAACTGGCGCAGAGCCAGAAAAAAAATCCATAACTGAACCGATAAATATACAGAGAACTGCTGATCTGAAACAGCATGGACTAAAGAAAGAAGTTTTTAAAAAGTTTTTATTCATTTGAATAATAACTACACCATGCTACAGTAATGAAATGGAAAATGGAAAACAAGAAGCAATGGCTCTCAGACCTGCTGCCTATAGATACACATAAAGAAAGAGGCTGCTTGAGGCCACAGCCCTTCATATAAATCTGTCTCGGAATGATGAAATCTATAAGAAAACATGCTTGAAACAGAAACTGTCTTTGTCTTCCAATTGATTCTGAGGCACATACACTTAATTGTTTTTGAGGTGATATACATTAGCCTTCCATCTAGAGGATTGTAATCTGCTAAACTACATATCACATTGTTGTGGAAAATTAACCACACGGTTGATTTTGGATCAGACAGCCTGAGGCTCCTTTACTTCATACAAGCATACATGCAGGGAGAGACAGCATGGCCCCACGCAAGAGGCAAGCTGCTCTGCCTTCCATAAATTTCTAGCCAGCTTATAAAGGTTAAAACCACAGACAAGTTACACATACTTCCGTATTAATTACCTTATTTGGAGTACATTTCAAAATCAATATAGAACTAAAGCAAAAACAAGTATCTCGCCCACTAGGCCCCCCCGTTACTCACTGTCTGTTCTTTTGCGGTCAGTGACCTTTCTAACACAACTATTGTGGTTATATATTTCATAAGCTTGGCCACTGCAACTTATGCTACTTGGGGACTTTATCACTCTGCCCCCTTATGCCCTTTATACACACAAAGCCATTGTTCCGTTTTGGGAACTTTCCACTGTGACTCTTTTTGGTTCTTGACACACAGAAGCAACTTTCCATCACTCTTTCATCACTCTGTCCCCCTCCTCTCTTCCCATTATACAGAGAGACAAGCTGAACCAAAGTTCAACACAGCCTAGAAACAAGCTTATACAAAGTGTAGGCCTAAAAGCCTGGCCAAAGTTGTAAGCCCATCATATTTTCCCTCACAACATCTAGCCAGCCTATAATAATTAAAAATGATCGAGAGATGTTGAAAGTTTTGTTTGTACAAAGTAAAATCAAGTTGTCTAAGGTAAAGGGTGTATCCTTGATAAATCTTTGGATTCACTGAATAAAATGAACAGAGCAAAATTGTTTCCGTTACAAAAATATTCATTTTACACTCCATGTCTTTGTGGTATTTGGATACTCTTCTTAAGTAATCTGATAATGAGAGGTGTTTTGATGCATCATACTGTTAAGTGGACCATTAGCACTTGTCTGGTGCCAGACTAGACAACATCTAAATTGTGCCAAATAGACTTGCAAAACAATCCCAGCATCACACAGCTCTAGTTATTTATTTTCTTTATATTATGTTGTACTATGCTAATTTACATGTACATTCAATTTACTTTTAAACAAAATAAGTTTTAGTAAACAGAAGTCAGTTTTCAAAAAAAAATATCAAGTATTTGTATTTACAAACTAGTAGGGTGCTATGAAAGGGTAACTAGAAAAAGCTGTACAGATTCAAGAGGAGTTTGGTTGAATTAGAAAAGAAGAGCAGGAAAATGTATTCTATTATAATTATCTATAATGCAATCCTTGGTATTTAAAGCACCTATGTAGCAACCATCCCTTTTATCAGACCTAGACAAGTTTACAGCGAAAGGACATCACTGATAATAATTTATGATGTAGTCTTCAGTATCCTATATTTCATCCTGCAGCCTCTCTCATGAGTCAGAGTGAATACACGAGCACAAAAATCAAGCAGTTCCATCAAAACTGGACAAACACCTATCATAGGTGGAAAGTGAAATGGGTGCCAATATTTACCATTGATCAGGACAGGCAAGTGAATGAAACAGAGAAATGGATTTAAAACCGGCTGTAACTTTATTAACTGAACTTGTACTATCTCCCTGCATTTAACTGAGTCCAGAGGGGGGTTAAATGGCCTGATACCATATAACCAATAACTCAGGGTTGGTCCTCTTCAGCCTTGCCCCTAACTCTCAGTTCATTTCTGAATCTGCAAACACTTCTGCAACAAGGCGGAACGCAGGTACCTCAGTCTGCAAAGGCTTAAGATTTCCCCATTACTTCACAGGCAGAAAAGGTCCACCAGCCATATCCTTGGCCTCTCAGAGGAGAAGGATAGCTCAGTGGTTTGAGCCAGGGTTGTGAGTTCAAACCTTGAGGGGGCTGCTTAGGGAGTTGGGGCAAAAATCAGCACTTGGTCCTTCTAGTGAAGGCAGGGGGCTGGACTCAATGACCTTTTGAGGTCCCTTCCAGTTCTAGGAGATAGGTATATCTCCAATATTTTAGGTGGGAAGGATGACTCAGTGGTTTGAGCATTGGCCTGCTAAACCCAGGGTTGTGAGTTCAATCCTTGAGGAGGCCATTTGTGGATTGTCCTTCTTTGAGCAGGGGGTTGGACTAGATGATCTCTTGAGGTCCCTTCCAACCCTAATAACCTATGATTCTATGACTTCTCTCTGGGAGCTGGCTCTCTCAGCCATTATCTGCAAAGAACACCAGCTTCAAGTTGAGCTACACCAAACATTTCTATATGTTTTTCTAACCTTAAAAATCACTATTCACACTCCTTTTAACCTGAAACTGTGGCTCCATGATGCTGCAAAGAAGGTGAACAACTCCCCCTCCCAACACCCTGCCAATTTGGCCCCAAGTGGAAAAAAAAAATCCAACCTGATCCCACAGATGGTCAGACCCACAACATCTGGGAAGGGCAGCTCAACAATATCTCAAGCATCAGCAGTAAATATTTTGGCCTTATAAACATACAGTTGACAAAAAGATAGAGCCCTACAAATACATAAATATCCATGTTTGCGGACAGTGGACCAGATGTGGGAACTAATTTTGTATCCATAGAGGGCTCTAAGATAGGATGCTGTCTCTTTAAAAGCATGGTGCATCTCAGGTTAAGCAGGACTTGTGAAAACATGCACTATGCATCAACCTGGATTCCAGCCACAAGAGCAGAGAATCCCTTCAATCATGTAGAGGATTTAAATCTCACATTAAAACTACTATGCCTTTATATGCCTTTTCAAGAGTGTGCATGCAACAACTGATACACATATGCGCACACAGTTGGGTCATACTTATGCATCCAGTGTATTATATACACAAAAGTGAGAACAAAGTTGGACACACAATTAAAAAAAATTAGGATGTAACCTATCCATATCTCTCATGTGTCCAAGGATAATGTTGCTTACTCACGTTCGCAAACATAATCAAGATGTATAGATTAAAAATTGTGATAAAGTACCAAGTAGTGCTATTAAGAATTAACAAAGAGGTCACATAAATATAACAGAAAAGCCACTGTATACATTTGTTATGATTCCAACTTAAGAGACATGTAACTAAAGCCTTGAGGGTGTGACATTAAAAAATGTACAATACTATTATCTGAAAAAAAGAACAGTAAAATATGCCCAAGTATATTGAATATCACTAAACTTCTAGTTTAATAAGTCCTATATCAGACTTCTGAAAATGATGATCTACCTACCAGTTATGAACTGAAATGTGCTTTGACCTCTAATTACATTGGTCAATAGTTTACAAGCTAGACCACTAGTAGCCTGTGTCCAAATCCTTCTTGACATCTCAGAAACTAAAACATAGTATTTGTGTTAAGCATTTTATAAAATCATAAAGAGACAGTCACGGCCTCAAAAAGCCTACAGTCTAAATAAAGAATATGGACGAAGGGCAAGAGGTGGGATAGAGGCACAGAGAGAGAAAGTGACTTGCTGAAAGTAACACAACAGATCAGCGACAGAGTTGGGTATAGAATCTAGGTCTCTTGACTCACATTCCAGCTTCCCAGATACTCAAGAAGGGACAGCCCCTAGTCTGAGGAGCTCACACTCTGAAGACAGTTGAGATGACAAAACGTATGGGAAGTGGAATAACATCGGTATTTTTTTTTTATATAAAAGTCAACTAGCTTCACTGTAGGCAGCACAGCAGAAATGAGTCTTTAAGAAGGATGATAAGTATGAAACTAGATATGAAGAAATTGTTTAGGACAGTGTCTTTTCTCTGCCATCTTTTACCTTTCTGTCACTCTGTAGGAGGACATTATACATTAAATACTCCACGGCACTAATGAAAAATTCTAAACCCTTCTAATCACAATGTTTTACTGACAGTATTTATCACTTTATTGGATCTAGTTCTGCATAACAAAGCAGCAGACTGAATTACATCATTTTATATCATCAATCTCCTGCTATAATTCGGGTACACTGTGGGTTTGTAATCAAATTCAAGCCATCACTTTCTGCTACTCCAATTAGGATATGAAGCATCAAAAGAAATAGAGAGGATTTATTCTTTTAGGCCTAAACAACAGGCAAGGTGAACTAGCAATGGGAAAACTTGAAAATGGTTAGAAGTTCCATTAAGTAGGAAAAAAGTGGATGTTTGCCAAAGTTTTTGCAAGCCTTGTAAGCTTCCACTCCGATGACTTTTTGGCAGTGACAAAACTCAAAATGATGGATAATAACCTGAGCCATCTTTTCACCACCTGTTGGCACCTTCTCAAAGGTGAAGTCAGGGGGGCTTTGCTCCCCCTTCTCAGCAAATCACTGTGCATGTTGGGGAGTCGTTTGGAAATTTGTTTTCCCTCTCCTATGAGCAATTTTTTTCTGACAACAGTAGCAGGGATACATAGCAAAAACGGTGGCAGCCCTCAGCTCATAGAAAATTGAGTTTTGTGAGTTGAACTTGAAGAATAAGTGAAAGTTCAGACTCGTTTACATTTTAATCTTATTACTTAGCACATCCCTACAAAAAAGCATATGATGTATTTATCTGCGATCAGCAGGAGCTGCTTGGTGTTGAGTGCCTCTGAAAATCCAAACATTTTGCTTAGATGCACAAATAGAAGCTAAGATATTTTGAAGACACAGCTACTTAGTTAAGTGTCCACATGGGAGCTGTTGGGTGCAGAGTGGTTTTTGAAAATCTAACTGCTAAACTCCACAATAGGCAGTGTTCACGTTTCCTGAATTGTGATCCTGATCCATTTTCCCACTGTATTTTAGATTTGCAGAACTCTGTGGCAATCAAGTCAATTTAGATATTGATGGAAAAAATTCACTCACCACTTGTCCATTCTGAGGATTCTTATGAGCATATGGAGGTCCCCGGATATGATTCCACATTTGACCAGAAGTCATAGCAAACACAACACACTGAAAAAACAGGAAAAAATATGAAATTAGAAGACAAAAGTGTAAAGCCAGATAATTCTATATTAAATTCACTGGGCCTAATTTTCTTTTGAGAACTGAAACTGAATAGATTTGTTTCGCTGGGCATGTCAATTTTAAATTGATGACTACTTATCGTCCAAACAAAACAGTTTCAGCTATTAGAAGCTTAATATAGGATTTTCAGAAGTGTTCAATGATGGCATAATTCTGCTCACAGTAAAGTCAATGGTAGAAACTCCCATTGACTTCAATAGGATCAGATTCAGACCAAAACAGAGCTTTAGAAAATTGCACATCTAATAGTCTTACTTTCCCACATATATATGGTTGTACACAAAGAATGTACATGTCACTAGGAAAGCATCAGGTTCCTTGACCATGAGATGCTTTTCCAAGAAGGACTGCTGAGCAGAGATGGGGGCCACCTAACCAGGAATGGGAAGAATATCTCTGATACAGACTGGCTAACCCAGTGAAGGAGGTTTTAAAGTAAGTTTGATGGGAGCAGGAGACAAAAGCACACAGGAAATTCCAGAACATGGAGATCTAGATGAAGGGTTAGAGTCTGGGGAAGGAAAATGGGCAATTATAGCAGGGAAAAAGGAAAGATAATATGGAGGGGAATATTGAGGGAAAATCTAATGAATGTCTTTGATGTTGTATAATAATGGAAGTATGGGGAATAAACAGGAAGAACTATAAATACTAGCAAATAATCAGAATTACAACATAATTGGCATCACAGAGACTTGTTGGGATAATTTGCATGGGTAAAATATTGGTATAGAAGGGTCCAACTTGTTCAGGAAGGACAGGCAGGGAATAAACAGAAGAGGTGTTGCCTTGTATATCAATGATGTATATACTTTCACTGAGATCGAGATATAAGTGGGAGGCAGACCTGTTGAAAGTCTCTGGGTAAGATAAAAGGGGTAAAAATACAAGAGTGATGTCATCATAGGGCTCTACTACAGACAACCTAACCAGGACAAAGAGCTGGATGAGGCTTTTTTTAAAACAACTTAGAAAATCATCCAAAGCAGAGGACTTGGTGGTGATGGGGCAATTCAGCTACCCAGACATGTGTTGGGAAAATAACACATCAGAGCAAGATTTTTCCAACAAATTCTTGGAATGTATTCCAGACAACTTGTCATTACAGAAAATGGAGAAAGTGACTAGGTCAGAGCCTGTCCTACATTTGACAAATAGGAAGATGACCCTGGCTTAACCAGGAGACCTTCAATGATCTGAGACTCAAAAAAAAGTCATACAAAATGTGGAAACTAGGTCAAATTATGAAGGTTCAGTATTAAAAAAAAAACACATGCATGTAGGGACAAAATTAGAAAGGGCAAGGCACAAAACAAGATGAAACTAGCTAGAGACATAAAATATAACAAGAAAATATTTCACAAATACATTGGAAGCACAAGGAAGACAGAGGAGGCCCATTACTCAAGGAGGAGGTAAAGACAATAACAGAAAATGCAGCAATGGCCAAATGTTAAACGCCCCTTTTGTTTCAGCTTTTCACCAAAAAGCTTAGCAGTGATCTGATTACTAACATAGTGAACATCAGTGCAAATGGGGTAGGATCTGAGGCTAAAATAGGGAAAGAACAAGTTAAGAATTATTTAGACAAGCTGGATGTCTTAAAGTCAGCAGGCCCTACTGAATAGGGCAAATATAGTATCTAGCTATAAGAGGGGGGAAAAGGATAACCCAGGGAAATACAGACAAGTCAAATTAAATTTGGTACCTGGAAAGATAATGGAACAACTACTTAAACAATCAATTTGTAAGCACCTAGAAAATAATAAGGGGATAAGTAACAGTCAACATGGATTTGTCAAGAACAAATCAGGTCAAACCAACCTAATATCCTTCTTTGACACCTAGCAAGCCTTGTGGGGCAGGGGGGGAAGCAATACACGTGTTACATCTTGACTTTAGTAAGGCCTTTGATACTGTCGCACATGACTGTCTCATAAAAAAACTACAGAAATATAGCTTAGACAAACCTACTATAAAGTGAGTGCAAACTGATTCAAACACAACTCTGAAACTAGTTATAATTGGTTTCCAGTCAACTGAAGTGGCATTATTGGTGGGTCCCAGGGGATTTCTGCCTGGTCTGGTTCTATTCAATATCTTCATAATCATTGCATAATAGACGGAAGGTACTTTAGTTTTATGGAATACGGTGTCAGGGATTGCAGCCACTTGGAGGACGGTATAGATTCAAATGATTTGAAAAACTGGAGGAGCATGGTCTTTGAAATAATAGGATTATTCATAGGAAAATGCAAGTATTATACTTAGAAGGATAATCATCTCAATACAAAATGGGAATAAAACCTTTAGTGGGGTATGGCAGAAAGATCTGGGGTTATTATGGATCACAAATTAATATTGAGTACATGTAATTTGCTGAAAATGAACTCTTTCAGGATGTGGGCAGGGCGACAAGAAGTAATTTTCCACTTACTCGCATGGACAAGGCTCAGGATAGAGTCGTGTGTCATTTAGAAACACTTTGGGGAAAGGTGTGGACAACAAAGGAAGTCCAGAGGGGGCTAACGCATGATTTCGAGGGTTAGAAACATGGACTTATGTTTGTTTAGTTGGTCGAGAAGAGAGACTTGGAGGAATGATTTGTCTTCAAGTACGTTAAATGTTGTTTAGATAGGTTGATAATGTTCTTTTTATCCACTTGAGTGAAGGACGAAGTAATGGGCTTATTTAGGCAAGAAAATTGGTTAGGTACTAGGAAAAAATTCTAATGACAGGTAGGGTAGCACTGTAACAAACTTTATCTTGGGGTTGTAGATCTCCTCACTTGAAGATTTTTAGAACAAGTTAGACAACCCAGGTATAGAGGTTAGGATGACTTATCCAGATCCCTTCCATGCTTATTTTCTATGATTCCTGTCGTAGAGTGATAGGCAAAGGAATTTTGCTAACTCTTTTGTGTTATGGCAATTCTCTGCTTATCATCCCAGTAGTCCAGTTATCTTTGCACGTATGTAACCTTTTGTGCACGTAGGCAAAATACCTGGAGAGATGCTAAAGATCAATTATTCTACAAATAGGGATTAGATGTATGGATGACAGAAGTTTTTTGCAGTATAAGATGTTTGCTGTTATATAAGGGCTGTTTGAGCGGTAGTGTGTGTTTCTTCCTTTGCCTAGCCAAGAAGGAGCACCCGTTCAGTGACGAGAATAAGTTTTGGGTACCGTCTTTCATGTTTCGTGCCTCTTTGGCGGTAATGAGTAGTCCGGGGGGAACGAGCCTATTCATTTGGCTAACAAAATTGGCAAACGCGGGGCAGGTCTCCCCTGTTCGGTGAGCGCTGACGGCGGGCCGGGGCGATACGAAGAGTGGCCACTGAGCGTGGTTGCTCAGGTTCGGTCGTTCACATCGGCCGTGGCGGCTGCGCACACCTACTAAGAGAGCTCCGGAGACAGGAAGCAAGACGGCTCGCCAGAGAGGGGAAGTGAACTGCGGAACGCCGGCCACTTCGGGCGGTAAGTGCGTTTCTTTTGGGTTCGAGGATACGGCCCGAGTGGTGGGTTGGATTGGGTAGATACCTCTAGGCGCCTTATGAAGGGGAAGGTATCTGACATTGTTGTAG
>NC_133773.1:88999075-89080683 GCF_003597395.2 Chelonoidis abingdonii
GCCTTTTTATACTAGGTTACAAATCTTTACCGTGCAAACTCTCCGTCAGTCCATACATTTCTTGAATTCCTTTATGTAGATAAGTTGGATCTGTTATGCATTTCTTTGCTCCCTAGTGTATTTGCCCTACGTGTCAATCGTAAGGAGAGGCGGTTAACATACCTGCAAAAGATTAACTGGAAATGATACTGGGATTATAAGCAGAGAGGATTGCCATAATCAAAGAGTTAGCAAATTCCCTTTTGCTCTACAGTCCCCCCGTAAAAGCGTTTTTGAGAGCTTCAACCCCCCAGTCCTTTAGTTTTTATTGGCTGATACAGTGCGCATCATTCGTTGATATACATTTGATTAGCCATACGTTATAAAAATAGTGCCACTAAACACGGGAGCAAAGGCAGCTAGGAGTTAATAGGGTTACAATAAAAAATATAGCAAAGAGGAAACCTCCTTACTTGTAGCCAACCTATTGTGGTAACCAGGAGGTAAACCAGTTCTGTGTTCCACCCGCCCCATGTTTGGACGTTCTGAGCCAGTAAGGTGTGTCTTCTTCCTTTGGCACTAGCCAAGAAAGAAGCACCCGTTCAGCTGACCGAGAATAAAAGTTTGGTACCCGTCTTCCTGTCTTCCGTGCCTCCTTGGGGTAATTGAGTAGCTCCAGGGGGAAACGAGCCTATTTGGCTAAAGAAGGGCTCACTGTAAATTTCTTACTCCTCTTAGGCCTAGTGTACATTAAAAAATATCAGTATAACTATATTGCTCAGGGGTATGGAAAATTCAGCCTTTATTTATAGGCTATCTGGAGCATTCTCAGGAAGGCTCACCTGGTGGGGATAAGCTTCTTCTAATGCCTACTGTTTTTTCCTAATGGCCCATTACCCTCAATAGTCCTTTATAACCAGCCATCTAGGCTGGAAGCATTTTGCCTAGTGGGTGTCACACTGAAATACAGATAAGAAATACATAGTCAATATTTATAACGTCAGATACAAAAATGATATATGCATTCACACAGAATAATCATTCAGCAAATCATAACTTTCCAATGACACCTTAGATGATCCATCTTGTGTAAAATGCATTATAATTATACCACAATCATATCATAATATTACTATGACAAATATGGGGTGTAGTGTCACATACCGACCTAACCTCAAGTGGTGATAGTGCTATAACAATGGGAGTGCTTCTCCTGTCAACATAGCTGCCGTCTCTCAGGTAGACGGAGAACCTACACTGACAGAAGCAGCTCTATCATCAGCCTAGTACTACCAGTAGCACTGCTGCAATACTATAGTGCTGTAAGTGTGCACAAGCCCTTAGAAAAATATACAAGTTTTCTTCAAGTCACCTCAGTACAACCTAGTACAACAGATTTCAGGCCAATGCTTAGCACACAACTTTGATTCCAGGTTTATGGAATGCCATGGAAAGAGTTGCCACCACAAATGTTCCTGAAAGAAAGCTCCATCCCTATTTTCAGAAATAATTAGATACATCTCCTATGGAACTCTGATTAACATACCTGTGACAAAGAACTATGATGGAGTCTATAGAAAAACAAAATTCCCTATAGGAAGGGACTTGTGAAGTTACGCTTGGAATCTAAGAAAAATGTAATGTGCATTACTTCTTGCAGAAGGCAATGCTTCAGAATCTGTAGAATAAAAGTCATTGTCATATCAGTAATCACTGATGCTATATAAAAAGAGAAAAAGAAGATAGTGCAGAATTGCTCCTTGGATTAACAAGAAAACAGCAAAGTCTAAACATGTCTCCTATGTTCTCAGCATGGACATTCCGCACATGACCTAAGTATGCATAGCTTGGCTGAATGACAATGATTAAATAAGGGGACATAACATTCTACAAGAATTAAAGCAAGAAGCTCATCAAAGAATTAGACCCTCACTCCGTCACTGACTTCATCAGTGCTACTCACAGTACTTAAAGTTAAAAACATGCAGGATCAGGCCCTTATTAAAATATAAGACTGGTTCAGGAGAGTGTAACAGAACATAATACACTTTAAAAAATGTTTAGCCAAAATAAATAAGAGCCACATTTTTGCTAATAATCTTAGCTATGTGAAGGGCTTTTTCAAATATTTTATCAAATTGTAGATATAAATGTATATCAAGCCAAAGTTTATTGCTATTAATTAAGTCCTAACACGGCTTCATCCAGTTTCTAGTGCTCAGCACCTCTCTGTATCAGATGTTGAAGTCAGGGGGCTACTATGTTTCTATTGCTGAAGAAAGAAAATCAACAGTTATTTTCATGTCCTGCTAATGCATGCTGCCAAGGGATTTCTATTGCGATTCCTCTGAGTCATGCAGGAGCTAGCAAATGTTTTTAAGACATGAAGATAACAAGGAAGTTGAGATTGAGGATAAGAACACAAAAGGGGGGTGAGAAAGACATTGGAGGACAATATAATTTAATTTATATAGAGTAAAATATTTTTTATATTTTAAATTTTTCTGAACAAATCTCTCAACTGAAAGCTAAACCACAGATCTCTAGTCCTTGTTAACTGTTATAGAAATACAGAAATATACCTCCTCACAATGTAGTAATTTCCAACACAAAGAAGTCCATAAGATAATTTTTTCTTCAAATGTAGACCAACTTATTCGCAATAACTGAACTAAAATTTATTAAATGAGGAAATATTAATAAAATGATGGTTCACCCAAATGGCCCCTCTCAATAATGAAATTTACATTTCAATGTACTATGCTCTGGATTATCCATTCCCATGGCCGGCCTCCTAGCCTGCTCACTCTTCCCTGGTATACCTGGTCTCCACTCACTCCCTCAGTGTGTATCCAGGCCTTTACAATGCCTTCTATTGGGTCCAAATGAGGAAGAAGGTGGTGCATGCAGGAAGGAGAAGAGCCACTCAAGGGATATCCACTCCCTGAACAGATTCCAATGGAAGAATGTGCATGTTTTGTTTCTTTCTAGCTGTTTTATTTCCAATTAAAATTAAAATTTATTCTTTCTTAATAAAAACCAAGTTGACACAATATTGGTTTAATTTAAGAGTTGAATGATTCAAAATGTTTCTTTGTTACCCAGCAAAGGCTGAATCTGACAAATAACGAGGCAAGATGATCCAGAATCTGGTGCAGACTATGTAAAGTCTCACTTTACAGACCATTTCTAGTGAAAATGGATGCATAGCCTACAAATATAAATCTTGGCAAAAGCATTATTGGGGGGTCAAAGCCAGACTTTTGAAATAATTAAATCTTGTGGCCTTGACTTATGTACACAAAAATGAGGCAGCATTGGGCTATTATACAACATCAGAAACAACACAATAAGGGTCATGAATCTCAGGAGAACAATGTATAGCAGAATACTGTACATGCCTACCATGTCTTCTTTCTGTATAGATTAAAATATCACTTTTCCTTCACTTTTTTTTCACCAAGCAGGGAACTTTGGCTAACACAGGCAAGCCATGGCAACTTAAAATTTGACTCCAATGTTAGAATGTCTAGAATATTTTACAACACCCAGGATGCTTAATGTGCTTATCCTATTGAATAAGTAATTTTAATCATTCATGTATAAATCTGAAGCAATGAGTGAAAAATCTGATAAACATAAATGTAAGCATAAAATGGTTTCACTGTGAAACTGTATCATGGAAATTTGAGATGGAAAAGCCATCTAGTCCCTTATCAATATAGCTTTGTTTTCTACAGCATATTTTTTAGGGCTTTTTGTCTAGTCTAGGTTTAAATGTCCCAAAGACAGGGCTTCCACCCTTCCCTTAACTGACCATTCAATACGCCTATGGATCTCTCTTTCAGTAATTTTTTCCTTGATATTCAGGCTCATTTTTCCCTTTATATTCATGCCATTACTGCCACAACCCATGTGTCACTAAATTCTTTTTATCATTGGCATTTATATGCTTCAAACTTTGTAAAATATACAAACAGAATACTACATTCCAAGCACACTTGTATAATATTTATAAATATTATACGTTTATATTTGATACTTCTGATTATGCAGCTCCAAATCACATTGGCCTCTTTGTTTCTATATGGCTGTACAATTTGCAGATAGGATTTTCAAATACACCTACGGGTTTATCTAATTTACTCTCCACTATCATTCATAGGTCTGTGCCAGAATTATAGCTTTCCAGGTTTCTCCCTCCCACTGAATAACACAGTAATTTGTGAATTGTCTTACATATTTATATTTGCATTCTCGTCCATCTGTGGAACAATCTGTATGCAAAATGTCTGCCTCCTGTGCATCTTAGGAGCTCTGTCAAAATAGAACCAGGACAGTTTAGCAAGAGTAGAAGTAGATCAGGGTGGGCTGCTTTTCCCTTGAAGACTCTAAGAGCTGGTCAGCTGGGAACATACCTATACTAAGCTCCAGCAGACCCGGGACTCTGCTTTGGCAAACTTTCCCAGCAGTTGCCTTAGGCATAGCCCTGCCCATTTTGGACTCTCAGGAACCTCCTCTCCCCTTGGGAGCTTGGCAGGCTGAGCTAACTTGGTCTGTGATATTGTTGGGGCTGACCACAAGTTACCTTGGGCTGTTGTTACAGCATAGTTCAGGGGGAGCTATAGTGAACTGGCTTTGACAGGCGGGGCTGGCTTGCGGCCACTTGACTGAATAAACAAGTAAAGAGATAAGGAAGGCCAGAGAGTGTTGAGTGTGGGAATAGAGAGCAGCAGTGTTTCCTGCCAGAGCCTGCTTGTGTGTGAATACACGCCCCCACCGCCCCTTAGAAGGAGATGGTGATAAAAATGGCTATGAGGATTGCTTTAGAAAAACAGTTTCACCTTCGGACCTAGGCCTTGTGAGTGTCCAGGAATTCCCCACACTGGAGCAGCACCTGCTACGAGCCCTCAGTGACAAGGCTGGAGGGTCCAGGACTGTTCATAGCCAGGGGAGTGTAAGCATTGATTCTTGCTTGGTTCCTTGCTTGCTTGCTGAAAAGAACGTATTTAGTAATGCATGAAGGCTGGGAAGCTTATTATACTTTGGCAATAAAATCGGTTATACTTGTGCACCTGGTGTGGCTTCATTGAGTGTATCCAAGCCCATCCCCTTTGGCTTGACAGAGGAAGAAGGTCTATAGCAGAAGCAGGCTGTTAGGGATTGTAAGGAAAGTTCTTTTTTCTATTCTCGGCCCTCCCACATATTTTGGGGGTTTTGCCACATAATTTAGGCCTGCTGTGTCACTTTGTACAAGAGGTACTGGCTATGTTTAACAAGTAGCACTGTAAAAAGTACCAACTATCAATGAGGTTATTAAAAACTGCCACAGGCTTGAAAGACCAATTTCTGTGCCTTTTGAAGTTAATTAAAATTCTTGTGTGCTTACACAATACAAAGCAACTCACTAGAGTCCCTAGTAGGTTAAGAACAAACAGAATACTGCAGATACTGGTGCCATCAATAGCACAGGAATAATAAAAAATAATGATGCATACATGAACTTTGAGAAATACAAGTGTTAATAGCATTTGTGTCTATTTTTAAATCAAGGGGTGACTCAGATGCATCAAGGTATTATCTTCTAATTTCTTCTATATTCAATAATTTACAAACTCATTTTACAACTATTCTTTTTTCAGAAAAGCCATCAGTTCTATTCAGCTCAAATTTGCCTCTGTGTCTCATGGAAGCCATAAAAGCTATGCAGTTGCAAGGGCTGTACTCAATTTCTAAGTAGTAGTTAACCACTCATAAGCGGCTGTAGCTGAGGACAGACAGTTCAAGGCCAGAGAGTTGTGGTGCATAAGCAAAGGGTAGCTCATTTACAGTGTATGAGCTCTCTGACCAGCACTTCATAAAGTATGTCTATACTGCAATGTCAGATTGGGCTCACCCTCAGGCTCATAGACTTTAAGGTCAGAAGGGACCATTATGATCATCTAGTCTGACCTCCTGCACAATGCAGGCCACAGAATCTCACCCACCCACTCCTGGAACAAACCTCTAACCTATGTCTGAGTTACTGAAGTCCTCAAATCGTGGATTAAAGACCTCAAGGTGCAGAGAATCCTCCAGCAAGTGACTTGTGCCCCACGCTGCAGAGGAAGGCGAAAAACCTGCAGGGCCTCTGCCAATCTGCCCTGGAGGAAAATTCCTTCCTGACCCCAAATATGGCGATCAGTTAAACCCTGAGCATGTGGGCAAGACTCACCAGCCAGCACCCAGGAAAGAATTCTCTGTAGTAACTCAGATCCCATCCCATCTAACATCCCATCACTAATAATCAAAGATCAATTAATTGCCCAAGTTAGGCTCAAGCCTAACCTCCTTCCATTCACAAATCATCAGCTACCCAGGGTCCCAGAACCCTGCAACATGCAAGGTCTATGTCCAGGTCAGTCCTGATGCAAGGTCGAGCCCTATCACTTTCAGTGTAGACATAGCCTTGCTGATTAGGTCCCTGGGAGTTCTGCAAAAATGTAATCCCACCACACCATGGGCCAAACTTCCTTGGCCCTCGATAGTATCTTGCCCAAATCTGAACCTTCAGAAGTCCAGAAAATGAGATACTAAGCCATGAATTTCTCTAAGCTTAATTACCTAGCTTAGATCCTGTAGTGCTGCCACAAACCAGAAATTCCAGGTGTCTGATATCCACTCTGTCCCCAAAACCTTCCCTGGGGACCCAAGACTCAGATTTCTTGAGTCTTACAACAAAGGGGAATAAAGCATTTCCTTCCCCTAGTTATCTGAAACGAACCCTTCGCCCCCCACAATTCCTGGTGAGTTACAGAACTCAATCCCCTTGAGGCCAAACTGGAAAAAAAATCAAACAGTCTATTTGAAAGTATCTTGTTTCCTGATTGGTCCTCTGGTCAGGTGTTGTTTGTTAACCCTTTCCAGGTGAAAGAGACATTAACCCTGAGCTATCTGTTTATGACACCCTCTCTATACCAAGAATCCTAAATCTACTCTGCTGAAGATGGAAGCAACCACGCTTGGTGTACTGCAGCCACTCAGCGAGCCAGCATTAACCCCTCCATTGTCTTCTGACCACTGAGCTAAAAACACCATCAGAGTCTTCGGTGTTTGCAATGGAAATTGAACAGAAGTAGTCTTTTGCAAATTGTGCTGCTTCATAGTCATGGGAGCACAGCCTAATCTCTGGTGCAAGGCCAGCAAAACTGTGGACTTTGTTAGGAGTAACAGAAATGACTATGCATACTAGCAAATAATGAAGAAGCTGGAAGTTTCTCAAATTTACTGGACCGGTGACCAGTGCAAGGAGCAGATTAAGTGGCTCAAGACTGAGTACCAGAAAATAAGCATAGGGACTGATGTGAGCCGGCAGCAGAGGATTCTGGGTACATACCTAGAGGAGCTGATCTAACCCGCCTCTCCCCCCAAAGGAACAGCACACTGCAGAGCCTGCAACAGACACAGACTGGACAGAAGCCACTTCTGAGCTCGGTAAATTTCTGGCTCCATTTTTATGTTTATAATAGAGCAATGGGAGGGATTTCCACTCTATGAACCAGTGCAAATTCTGAGACTCACCAGCTAGCAGCATGTATCCACTAATGGCAGACTGTATGCCAGCAGCCCGGCGGCACCCACCCCCATCCCCATCCCCACCACATGGAGTTCAAAATGGTGACTGGGACATGAAAATAGTAAACATAATTAAAATGTATTTTTACCAGAAAGACACAGATTTTTGCTAGGGCCATTGCAGTTTCTAAAAATAATAAAACATTGTCATGCCTGTAGATAAGTGCCTTTGTAACCATCTACAGTCTATTGAGCTGCCTGCAAACAGTGAACTCTGTGAGTGTGTTTGCGGAAATATGCTGCGTTCATAAATCTAGTCCATTTCAGTTACAGGTAGTCCATGCAGTCAAGAGGTGACAAAATCATTTGTTCCAAATATGATTATGGTTTGAAATTTTCTCCAGCAATGTGCTGAAGGTGAGGAGGAGGAAGGCTTTGGATTTCAACATGTTTACATGTAGTCATAACAGGTTAAGGCATGTTGAAGCTAACACATCATCCTGTTGATTCCCTCATGAATTCTGACCCAATCCTGGGCTTACAGCTGAGTGCTGATAACTTTTTTTCTGAAGCAGGAACTCCAGATAGGTAGTCATATTTCAGGGAAGGGCATATTTTCATGGGCCACCTTGGCAGCTGACTATACCACACTACTCATAGCTATGCTGTTCAGTCACTATATGTTTGAATTCTTCACTTGCATACCCTGCAGGTTTCCCACCAGCAGCTTGGAGTAACATCTCCCTTTGCCAGTTGGGCACCACAAGCACCGTTATGTCCTCCAAAATGTGGAAGGCCTGAAATCGTACAAAAAGCTTTTATAGCACTGCCACTGACAGAAGTCTCCCCTAGCTCTGCCACCCAAACCTAAGTAGTTTTGCAATCTTCTAAAATAAAAAAATGCAGCTTTGCATTTTTTAACTTACCATTGGGCCTACAATTCTTTCATTGTGATTAACCAGGCTGTGTCCAGGGAGCTTCTGTGCTCTGTCGCATCCTTCTTGCAATATATTAAAGTTCAGTTTGTAAAAGTATCATTTTATGTCCTTGAAATTCCACAATTATTTTTTTCTGAGTTGCTGCAGTAAGCTATTTGAGACAATAACCTGCTGTGTTTTGTCCTGTTCCAGGCCCTTCAACCTTTGCTGGCTGCAGTACCTCCTCAGCTTTGCCCACCCTGAAGCAGAAATCGGCCAATGTAGCTTCATGGACTGTTCCAAGAGGCAATGTTTCCATGATGAATTTATGGTTGAAGTTTTGGAGAGAGCCAAGAAGCAGGTCCAGTACCAAAGCCAGAGGGACAGCATGATGCAAGGCAAGAGGAAAGGCTCAGGTTGGCTGCACAGCATGAGGACAGGGTTTCAGCATGGAGCAGGCATTTGCTTCATAGTTCCAGGAACAGGAATGGTGGATAAGGGAGCAGGACAGAGTTCAGCAGAAATAATGAGTGGCTCATATCACTAATGACTGCACAAGTAACAGCTCCTGCTGCCTCACCCACAACACAGATTGAGTCCCCTGCATGCTACCCTGTGCGGCAGTCCAGAAGCAGCTTGGAAGACTCCATAGCTGGGTGGCCCATGCAATTGGGCCCCATGAATGTCTGGGCAGGGCAGCTTTGCCCCATGCAGCCCTCCATATTGACCTCCCTCCCACAGTACCACATACATGGCAAGTTAGGAAAAGAAGAGAAAGGAGAACAGGCATAGCCGACTGGTGCCTCCCCATACTGAAGTATCACAAGCTAAAGGGAAGGACTCGTGATTTCCCCACAGGTCTCCTCCCTGCCTGCCCCTTTCACTCCCCACCCAGGCCAGCTGCTGGGGGGCACCTAACCCTGCCTGCCTCCCTGACGCATTGACTCTGAGAATAGTTGGCCTGGGGACATGCCACAGTAGGGGGCCTGTGTCTTGTACATGGTTTCGTTGTTTGCACTTTTTCATGCACTTTGGGTTTTTATTTATGTTTTTATTTTCTGTAAGGTTCTGTTGTTACCGGGATTTTGGTGTGGTAATGGCCTGCCCGGGAATGGGTAAATATTGTACTTTTCTAATATGTTTATAAATAAAGTTGTTTTTTTTTATTTAAATCAAGAAAATTTATTTCTCTGACTGCTTCACATCATATGATGTGCATTCAAAATAATAAAGGTAAACACATGATTAGGGACAATTAGGAATTAGTATGCAAAAATTATCCCTCAATATAATTACCTATAAAAATTCATACTTCAATCACTTCCTTAGATCAATCCTTACTGTGAATAACCTCCCAACCCCTATTTCGTAAGTGGCCATGCAATTCTTAAATACATTGCATGGCACTAACCCCCCCCCACACATCCCCAAGCACCCTACTCCTCCACACAATCAATGAGTTCCCATACCCCCCTTGAGGACATTCATAAATGTGCTATTTCCCTTCTTCCATTGAGCCATGCAAGTCCATAATGAAGGAGCACAAAGCATCCCTGTCTCCTGTTGCCTGGGAGCAGTTTGTGGCTGAGTGTACCCATTCAGAGGGCACTCACTGTCATAGCTCCATTCAGGGGGAAATGGTTCACCTCTGGCTTCACAAACACTGCAAAGAGCACAGCAAGCCATAGTGATGCAGACAGCACTGATGACACTGGCATCCAAATAGGTCTGTAAACATCTTAAATGGGAATTCAATCTGCCAAAAGCACATTCAACAACTATTCTGCACCTGCTGAGAGTGTAATTAAACCATCTTTTGCCAGGGCCTCTAAAATCAGGGTATGGTTTTAAAACCAAGGCAAAAGGGGGAATAATGGCGTGGTCAGTAACTCCATTTATGATAATGTAATTTGGTGGGAACAGTGTCCCAGCTTGTCCATGTATGTAGACTCCTGATCAGTGAAAAACCCTGGCATTAAGCACTTTTCCAGTGCAACCTATGGAGATGTTCATAAATTACACCCTGTGGTTCTCAAGGGCCTGCATAACAATGGAATAGCACTCTTGCAGTTTCTGCGCTCCTTGAGGAGGGCAAACTATGGGCACACAAGTCCCATCAATGGCCCCAGAGCAGTTTGGAAACCTCATTCTCTCAAAGCCGGCAATTACTTCAGGCATGTCTTTTATGCCTGCCACTTGGGGTAAACCACACACCTAATTGCCTCAGAAACCTCCACAACCAGTTTTACCCACAGTTGACTTTCCAACACCAAAGTGATCTGCAACAGCTTGCATTCGGCTATAGCATGGCTTCTGGACTGGCAGAGATGGCCTCATGCATGTGTCTTTGTGCTAATGGGTCAGGACAAGCTGCTCACAAATCTCCAGAAATGTAGCTTTCTTCATGCAAAAGTTCTAGACCCACTGTTGGTCATCCCAGGTCTGCGTGATGATATGATCCCACCAGTCTATGCTTGTGGCTCTGCTCCAGAAGCATGGTATACACAGGGGCCATCGGAGACTGTACCAAGTATATTGAGAAGCATCAGCCAGTTTCAGCATTCCTCTTCCTCTGCCTTCTCCTCCTCCTGCTCCCTCATAAGTTGTGTCAGGTGCCTCTGGTGGATCAGAAAATGCTGCTGAAATGTTCATCAGCGTTTCACAGAAGCTCTGCCCATTTCCTGACACAGGAATGAACACACAAGCAAGATAAATTCTTCAGAAAGTGACTCCCTGTTTCTGGCTCTGGTAGCTGTCATTGACCAAAAATGACTGCCCGGCAGAATGTGTTGGTAGGCTGTTCAAGCTTGCTGTAATGTGCAGGGTGGACAGTCTGGTTTTCCCACAGTGCACCATGGTCAAAGGGCTAGAATGAATACATTTCAGGTGGATGCTAGGGAGTCTGGGATATGGTTGGTTTGACTCAGCTCTAAGTATTGCAGTGGGGATGCCAGAGTCCCAGGTTCAAGTTCAGGTTAGAAAATTCTTAACTTAGGGTTAACACTCAGTGTAAACACGCAAGCCCTGGGTTTTCTAACCCAAGGTAAGTTGACTCAAGTTTCACTGACCAATGGCTTACATTGCACTGTAGACAACCTTAGTGGCTCTGAAAGCCCTTGTGTGTGCCAGGCAATGTTTTATTTTTTTGCCATTTGCTGGTTGTCACTGGAATTACTAATTTCTGTGTTGTTGTTTCCCCCTTCTCCCCTAACTGAAATGTTAAAAAAAAATCCTACTTATTTGTCACTCTCAAATTAAAACAAAAAGATCTGGGAAACAAAAGCAAAACATGGAGAGGTTGTAAGTGTATACAGTTATTATAGAACAAATCAATCAAATAAAATCTAATTGAGACTTCTGATGATAAGCCACTCAACTTCTACTGAGTCAGAACCTGCAAACTATGTGCTAACAAACAAAATAAGACTTTTATAATTATGTTCTACTGTTATTCTAAAATGATCGTGCTTCTCAAATTATTAAGAAAAGAAGATTTTAGGTCAAATTCTGCTCCAATACACAAAGTGAAAATCCAAATGACCTTTGTAAGTGACAACAGAACATCCCTATATCCTTCCATTATGAAGGATAATACAGCACAGATGTAAATCAAAAATATGTATTTTTTCCTCTCTTTAGTTTTATACACAGCTGATTCTGGATAAGTCTGACTGGCAAAGTCAGCATCTTAGGACTACCTTCCTACTTACTGTAAGAAACCATACAAACCAGGAGATCACTTTCACACATCCAACCCCCTCCAGAGTAAGTTAAGAAAAAAAGTTTAACTCCTTTAATGCAATTTTTCACACTGGAAAGATCTGATTCAATAATTTTAAAGTCTGTGTAGTATAAAAATGGCTTCAAGGAAGGATATGGCTTAGTGTGAAGAATAATTTAAATGTTCTTAAAAAAAAGCCTCACACACATCACAACAAAAGTCCCAACAAATAACAAATTCACGTCTCCTTTTTGAAGATCCTACTGGACCTTGGAGTAGGCATTTGCAAAAGGCAGTATGAAAAACTGTTAACTATATTTTTTTGATTTAAGCAGAGTTGCAAAAACTACTGTTTGAAATTAGCTCCGTTCCCTCTTCAGCTCTGCATCAGATTCAAAAAGGGCTGTCAATGGTGACCAGGCATAACTGCCAAATTTCCCATCTCAAGTGAGAGCCTTCTGCAGATGTTTTATCTGTTGCCAGGTTGCCCCAAATAAATTAGCTTTTAAATGTCCTAAAGAGAAAAATGTGCACAAGACAGACTACTTCTGAAAATGTTTACTAATTATTTATATGCTTCATAACTGCTTCTGCACTTTTGTAAGGGACAATTTAGGCATGACGCAACACACTTATCTAGACACTGTCTATTGCCATCTTAACATTCCCTTTTCAAGGCCTTTTATGAAAATGTAGTTGACTGTTTTAATATTTATTAAGCACCAAATAAAAATACCAAAATGCATAACTACAATGCACTTTAAGATGTATATACATCATTAATATTTATATAGTGCCTAAAGTGTGCTAAGCATTTATAAAACATAGACAAGAACTTGTATCTGCCCTAGAGAGCTTGCAACCCAAGGTCCTAATCCTGCAAAAGGATCTGCTAATGTAAAAATATTTGTTCATGTGGAGTTCTACTGAAGTCAAAGGGATCCCAGGCAATTGTTTGGATCAGTCCTGGAAGATCCCATTGCAGGATGAAGATTTATGTTTAGATACAGCATAGAACAAAACCAAACCAGTAAAAAAGTAATTTGGATGGGATAAGGAAGAAGAGACTGAGCTATCACCTCAATCATTTTTGTCTTCATCAATGTGTTAGCTACACATGCAAAACTGATTGTCATTAGATACAGTATTAGCAGTATGTATTAGCCAGCTATATGCTGTTGTATGTTGTTGTTTATGTAGTCACTAACCACTTTGCTTATATGTACGTAATTACATACTCAGTTTGACAAAATTCACTCACCAGGGCAAGTCATAAGCCATCATAGCTTTTTATATTTGTCTATCAAAATATGATTAAGAAAAATAAAATGTACAGTTCTTATGATTGCAAAGATTACTTTCTAAGGCTGCTGTAAAGGGGGGGAGAAGAGGGCCCCCTTACTCTTTTTCCCCCCTCAAGCCTCTCCTACAAGGACTATGGGGAGGAGAGTGGTCTCTAGTACTCTCTCACATTCCTGGTATCCATCATTGGTCTTCATCTTCTGTGAATATATCCAATATTTGACTCTGCTACTGATCATAGTGTTGCCAAGCAGCAGCTGGATAAAATTAATCAGATTCTTTTCAGATTCACGCCTGCCAAAAGGGTTAGGAATATCACTAGTACAATTTAGAAAAATCTTGTTAAATTCACTCTATTACTGCTTAGCAAAGCTATCAATGGAAGGAGAATCATGGTAATTGTCTTTCTACAGACTCAGGAAGATATTATTGCAACGTTTGCCTTTTCACATTTGGATTTGATCATGTCTCATGGGACTGAAATGACAAAAGGCCTTAGGGTTAAGGACACTAGGAATCTATCTATGATATAATTTATAATCATGTGAGTGAAGACGACTAAATCAGGATCAGAAATTTAAGTGTAGATAATCACTAGTAGGATTACCATGTAACCATTTCAAGAAAAAAAAATCTTTAGACTTTTAAACTTCCTTAATCTTGCACATTCTCTAAGAAAACCCAGGTTAAAAAAATGGAGTTTGTTTATGTCTTGAAATACTAGCTTTCCATGGTACTGGACTAATTCTCTGTTTCAACTATAGGTTTTCAGCCATAATGACACAATAACTGCAGAATTATGGAGTAAAACAAAACAAAAAGTCAAGCTGGTGATGTGTGTGTAGAGAACACTGGAACAGGAAATTAGAATAAAAAAGATCACTGATTCCAGAAAAAGACTGTCTGACACTGTAAATTTAATATGGAAGCTGTCAAGCTGTCCTGCAGTGGCTCAAGAGCGTGAGTACCAACCTCAGGGCAGACTATTAAGAAGCAGGGTACAAACCTCAAATTGGTTGTTAGTTTTATATTTATATTTCACCAACCAAATACCAAGTGTAAACTCCTCAGGCACTATAACAACCTTAACATGGAGTCACAAGACAGCCCTCCAGGGTACTCCTATCTGTCTTGCCACTCAGGTAAGCATACCTTTGTGACAGATGGTCCCTTACACCATAAATCACAACAATATTGAGGTTACTTCCAGTCCCAAAAGACCAGTCACTTATCCAGGTCAATTGCACTTTAGATCTCAGACCAAAGACAATACTTGTAGCCAATCAAGTAGGAAAGGGAATCAAGAGAGATAGTCACAAGGTTAAAGCAGGTAAACATATATACACAAATGAGTTACAATCTTAAGTTTCAAAAGCTAATTGTAGCTTCTATAATAAGCAAACACTATATGGTCTTCAGGGTTAAACCACCTAAGCAACTGAGGATCCCCTGCTTATGCTTAAAAACCTTGCATCCCCCCCCACCTCTAATTTCAAGCAGCAAGATTTCTTGTTAGGGGTTTTTATTCCCTCCCCACCTCTCATCCCCACCCCTATGTGCTCTCAGCAGTGAATTCTGCTGATGGGAGGAATTCTCTTGTGTGACTTCTCTTCATGGGGGAGGGGGTGCAAGGGGAAGAGCCAAGCAACAAAGTATTTTATTCTCTTCAATGTTTCAAAATAGTTTGTCTAGTTTGATGGGCCATCCTCATTGGCCAGGACATAAAACCTTCTGTTGAAGACCAACTCTTTACACTAGTTAATATCTTTCTCCGGTCTAGTGATTTACACAGTCATAGAGGCTTACAATACAAATGCTTAAATATTACCTTACAATGTGGAACACAGATTTTATAAGTGAGATTAATACATGCAGCAACTCAAAGCATCCCAAAAAGTTTAAACACTAAACACATTCTTACAATTCTAATTCCTGCTCTACCAATACATGTGAGCCAGACTGATTCCAGCTATGTAGTTGTCCATGTTCATTTGAGACATGAGAATCTTGGCATGAGCTGGTGCCTTGTCTGCCAGTATCACAGATGCATTTTGTCCATTCAAAAGATTGCATATCCTTATGGTTCAAGTTCTAAACCAAAAAATATTTATTGCGTATTGCTGTCTTGTAAAACTTTCTGCCACAATGTGAATTAGAATCTACTTTTTAAACACCTATTTTTGTTGTGTTGTTACAGTAGGCCAATAACTTAAATAATCCTTGTTGTGGAATTTAATTAGGACTGCGGTAGCAATTAGTTTGAAGTGCTTCAGAAATTTAGGCTCCCTCATTAGTATACCTAAAATAATTATTTTAATAAAAATGGTGGCAATATGGAAATAAAACACATGAAATTAGCACAAAATACAGCACGTCCAATTTTCTTTGGTACAAAAGGTGTTAGAATTGGGGACTGGCACTTTGGATGCCCCTCAGAAGTCAGTTGGAGTTTTGCCATTAACTTCAATGGACCCAGAATTTTACCCCGAGATTCTGTTCCCATTTCAGCCATTATCTCTCTTTACGATGAAGCACAAGGAGTTGCCCCAATTTCAAAACTAGAACCCTTAAGTTACTTCATCCTATTCCTTGCTAAAATATGTGGGGCGAGCTATAATCAATCACTTTTTCCTTTTTAAAAATGTATGTATGAACATATTTATGGTTTTCTGTCCACTGTTGCAATAAAACAGACCTGTCTGGAAAGGGAACTTGCAGTTTCTTATCAGCAACCATAATTCAAGGATGATGCCTCTGTATATTTATACTTCTGGGATTGAGGAATGTGCACTGAGAATTTGATTTAAGATCTTGCTACATCGTCTCTATATAAATGAATGCTACAAGGGTCCTCTAGTAGCCTAGTGTTCCAGAGATGCTGGGCAACTTCAGCTCTCATTTTTGATTGATTCAATGGAAGCTGCTGACGCTTAGTGACTCTGAAAATTAAGCAATAGGCATCTGTCTCTCAAATTTTCCGCCTGTCAATATTTGTGCCATTGTTTTGGCAAGGAAAGAAGTTGGACTGTTTGAAGAGCCATTACCAGCATATTCTACGTATAGTTTTCCATGCTCGATCACTGAGTCATAACTAAAATTGAGATTATAAACTATGTGTGGCAGAGACTGTTTTCTGCCAAGCCTCCCACAGCCTTTTGGGCACTATCAAATTATAAATTAATGAACCATAATAAAGTGTGTGAGGTAAAATAAAATTGTTTGTTAATTTCCTTGATGTCTTAGAATATGGTAATCTAAATCAGCTCACTGGTTCTGCTTGAGTTTTCCCTCTCAAAAGCTACTTTTAATTAAGCATCTAAATTTCTACTCTCTTTCTTATGTTGAAAACAGATTTTTAAAGTAAGGAGTTATTCAGCTATTTATAAACATAATTTTATCCCTTTCCTCATTTATTAATAGATATTTTTTCTTTGGATCACTTTCTCATTCATATAGTTATAAAAACCTTTTTTATTTCCCTTAGAATGAGTAACTTTATAATAAGGCTATCTCCACATTAACTACTGAAGCTTACCACCACTTCCTTTGCATTTTTTTTAAAGTTGTGGCAATACAATAGTAATAATGGCCACTTGAAAGCTTTGTAATATTTTTAGTTAAAATACATCTTTACTAATGCAAGTTAAGAACATAAGAGCTGCAGTATTGAGTCAGACCATGGTTTATCTTGCCCAGTATCCTCCCCATACCAGATATTTAAGGGAAACATACAAAACAGAGCAATTATGGGAGTGATCCACATGTGTCTTCTACTCTTGGTTTATGGTAGCCAGAAATTTAGGATTGCCCTGAGCATGGGTTCTGTCCCTGAGCACCTTGGCTAATAGCCATTGATGGACCTATCCTCCATGAACATATCCAGTTCTTTTTTTAACCCAGTTATATGTTTGGCCATCATTACATCCCACGGCAACGCGTGTTGTGTGAAAAAGTAGTTCCTCTTGTTTGTATTAAGCCTTCTGTCTGTTAATATCATTGGGTGACCCATGGTTTTTGTATTGTGGGAAAGAGGTAGGTAAAAGTCTTCTATTCACTTTTCCACACCATTCACAATGTTATAGCCTTCTATCATATCATCTCTTTCTAAGTTGAACAGTCCTAATATTTTTAGTCTCTCCTTGTATGAAAGCTGTTCCATATCCCTGACCATCTTTGTTGTCCTGCCCTGAACCCTTTCTTGTTCCACTATAACCTCTGAGATGGGGAGACCAGAACTGGACACAATATTCAAAGTGTAGGAGTGCTATAGATTTATATAGTGACATTATATGTATGGATTTAGATAGTGATATTATGTATTGTTAGCATTTTTGACTGCTGCTGTGCATTGAGCTGAAGTTTTTAGAGAACTATCCGTGGTGACTCCAAGTTCTAAATTAGCTATTACCACTCAAGAAAGAGAATCTACCATACATTATATTATAATGAAAGAAAAGAAAGAAAGCAAGAAAGAAAGAATTATTTTTCCCAATGTGCATTACTTTGTACTTATCAATACTGAGTTTCATTTGCCATTGTGCTGCCCAGTCACCCAGTTTTGTGAGATCCCTCTGTAACTCCTCGTTCTCTGCTTTGGATTTAACTATCTTGAATAATTTGGTGTTGTCTGCAAAGTTCATCACTTAATTATTCATTCCCTTTTTCAGCTCATTAATGAATATCTTGAACTGCATCAGTCCCAGAACAGATTTTTTGGGAAACCCACTGATCCCCTCTTCATTGAGAAAACTCACCAATTATTTCTATCTTTTGTTTCCTATCTTTTAATCAGATACTGATCCATGAGAGGATCTTCCCTCTTATCCTATGGCTACTTGGTTTTCTTAAGAGCCTTTGACGTGGGACCTTGCAAAGGCTCTCCGAAAATCCAAGTACACAGCTCAAGTAGATCATCCTTATCCACATGCCTGTTGACTCCTTCAAAATCTAATAGACTGATGAAGTATGACTCTCCTTTACAAAGGTCACATTGACTCTTTCCCAAAAAATAATATTTACCTAGGTGTTTGTTTTTTACTGTAGCGGCCACCAATTTGCCTGGTGCTGAGGTTAGGCTCATTGGCCTGCAGTTGCCAGGATCACCTCTTGAGCTCTTTTTAAAAAGCAGCATTACATTAGCAACCTTCTAGTCATGTGGTACGCAGGCTGATTTCAGTGATGGGTTACATACTACAGCTAGTAGCTCTGCAATTCATATTCAAGTTCCTTTAGAACTCTTAAGTGAATGCCATCTGGTCACTGCAACTTATTAAAGTTTATTGTATCCATTTGTTCTAAAACCTCTTCTGTTGACACATCAATTCAGGACAGTACTTTAGATTTGGTGCCCAAAATGAAATGCTCTAATGTGGGTGTCTCCCCCACATCCTCTGCAGTGAAGACCAATGCAAGTAATTAATTTAGCTTGTCTGTAATGGCTTGCTTTCCTTGGGACCTCCTTTGTCACTAGCGGCCCCGCTGCCTGCTTGACAGGCTTCCTGCTTCTGAAGTACTTTTTTTTTTGGTTAGTTTTTGTTAGGTTTTGTTTTTTTTAAAAAGTTGCTTCTCATTTTCTTTCTTGGCCTGCCTTATTATACTTAATCCGCCAAAGTTTTTGCTCCTTCCTATTTTCTGCATTAGGATTTCACTTCCAAATTTTAAAGGATTCCTTTTTAAGTGGTCTCCATGCTGCTTGCAGGCATTTTACTGTTGTGACTGTTCTTTTTAATTTCTGTCTCACTAGTGTCCGTCCTCATTTTTGTGTCATTTCCCTTTTTGAAGTTAAATGTTACTGTGCTGGGGTTATTTTTGGTGTGTGTTTTACTCCCTCCAAACACACTAAATTTAATTCAATTTTGATCACTATTACCAAACAGTTCATCTATAGTTACATTATGTACAGATCCTGTGCTCCATTTACGACTAAATCACAAATTGCCTCTCTCCCCTTGTGGATTCCAAGAAGCATTCATTTATGGTGTCTAGAAATTTTTCTCTGTACCATGCACTAAGATGACATATATTCAGTTAATATGAGGATAGTTGAAATCACCCATCATCACTGAGTTTTCTGGTTTTGTAGCCTCTCTAACCTCCCTTAACATTTCACCATCATTATCAGGTGATCAGTAGCATATTTCATCACCAACGACACTGGAGCTAATTATTTTTAACTAACGAATTAGTAAATTCTTAGTTTATATACCTCCCAGTTAGCAATGTTTGCCACCCATCAGACTTAGCCAAGCTATTCATATTATCAGTCTATATTCAATATTGTCTCATCCTGACAAACTTATTACTGCAGTACTTTCTAAATTACTATGCAAGTGGCATTTACATCTTGTCATTACATACAAAAATTTGAAACTGCTACAATATTACTGAAATGTTAAGATGTATCAGTATTAAATGTTAGCATACCAGAGCTGCCATTGCCCAGCCAGTCTTGTTGTAGATGAACTCCAAGTTATTTCTTCGCAAGTACAGCAAGCCACCAACAAGTGACACTAAAAGAGCCAGTGCAATAGTGCCAGAATAGTTCGGAGGCCTGAATACCCTAATCTGCGGAGGGGGAGAGAAAACAAAAGTATCAATTATTCTTCTACTTTGTGACAAACAGAAGTGATGCAATATTACACAGAGAGAAAGGAGTAATAACCCAATATCTACTACTGAATGCACAGCATTCTCTATGTTAAGGATGTTCTTGTACAGAGAATAAGTATTGATGAAAGGGAATATTGCTAACACTGTCACACAACTGGGACTCAGTATCTGACAGACTGGGGAGAACCCATCCTCTCTCCTTTTTCCAGGCTCCCCCTTTGCCTCAGATGAGTGGAGGTCAGTAGGGTCTCAATAATTGGATGGATGCAAGCTGGGAAGGAGAAGTGCTGATGGCAGTCTTCCCAAATAGGTGGAAGTGATTAAGGGAAAAAAGATCATCTGCATTGCTTGAGTTTTTGCCGGGTATTCCCAGATTTAAGAGAACAAAGCTGTGGCCTAACTAAACCACATCCACTGCACCTTGTATGTCTTCCTGCATGACTGGGAAACATGTATAGATGATTAGGAATATTGCTAGCAAAGATAAGATTTAGTTTCTGAATATATTTTAAAATCTGAGAATAGTCCCTTTGCATGTGACTGAATTGGGAATTTAAGCAGTATGTTTCTTTAGTACTTTAGAAAGTTTTTGTTTTCATCTTTAAAGAACAATTGTATATAATATTCAACTATATAAAAATAATTAAATAAGTTTACTCAACATATTTGCAGATTATTATGTCTGTGCCATTATTTTGGCATAAAACACTTTTGAAACTCCAGACTTTGTTTTTTTTAAGTAACATTGCAAATACATTCACATTTATCAACTAATTGTCACAATATTATCACTCATTTTGTGCTAGAATAAAACTGGATGAAAATGTAACTACCAAAGACTGAAATGCAACATTCAAATTGCTGAAGTTACCACAGTCCACTCAAGTATTGCAGCTCATATTTGCATTATTTTAACCTATTTTTGCGGATTTCATTTGATAAATAAACATGCATGAGGGGAAACACAGTGCTTGGTGTCAGTTCATCATACTGTAGGCAGATAAGTTTGAATCAGTCTTAACATTGTCAAATGACTTACATGAACATCTGTTCTGTCAGCTATCCATTTAGCTAGCTGCTCTGCTGCAAATCCTATTCTCTGCAGGTCAAAGGTGTCAGCTCTCTTGGGTTTACCTTTCAGAGGAAAATGCATGAATGTCGGAGCAGAGTTCATATTGAGCTACAAAAAACAGAAGGCACCACAATATTAAATAACTCAAACATGCTTTGTGCAACTGTTTGCCTTCTTCCTATCATAGACATTGGCAAGATACCATTAGTGAGAAAATATATTAGTGGCTTTCCAAAGTTTGAAATAACTATTTTCAAACATTTAAATATATTTTCTATTACTGAAAAAGTGCTCAGAGCTAACATTCCTTCCGTTTCTTCAGTTGGGCTTTTTAAGGCACAGTAGTCATTACATAAACCATATTTCAATTTTAAGCACTCCTTTGTTGAGTATTTTCCTAATATGCTCATTTATGCTGTTATAGAACAAGCAAAGTAGCATCTTTAAAAATATTGTTTATATTACACAAAGTCACAAAACTTAAATTACATCCCAATCTTGAAAAAAAACCAAAAAAAACCAAACAAACAATCTTATACACATCCTTAAAAGGTTAAATGCTATGTGGATGTTAATGTGACTACTCACACTGTATAAAGTTAAGCATACATGTAAATATTTAGAGCACTGAGGTCTTAAATATTAATTCATCCAGTGAATGTTCCCAATATTGTCAATTTGAAAACAAATAGAAAATAGTGACAGGCCCCCCTGCTGGTCATTCTAGGTGTAAAAATTATTCCCCAGCCAGATGAACAGGACAGGGAAATATATTTCAGTATATGAAACATCTCACATTTTGGTATATGAAATTTTCTGGATTTCAGAAAATAATAATGCAATACATTTATCAAGTGATTTGAAATTATAAAGTTATCATTGGAAATACTGAAATGATTAAATATGAATGAAACTATTTGAGTTCTCTAATGATACAAGGGCAGTACCATTTTATTTACCTGCCTTGCTTGCTGCTCTCCAACAAAATCAATGTTATTAACTTACATAAATGCTTAAATTAAACATCAAGTACACAGTTCAATTTATAATTTATGAAAAATAAACTAGATACTAAAATATTTCCTTCTAAATACAATATGCCCCATCCTTTAATGAACAATTACACTGGTCTACAATTTTTGAGAAGTCGTCTGCTTCAGAGATAAAATGTGGTATTTATTATGTATTTTGTGCTGAATTCAAATATGACAATTGAAAACAAATGATTGGCTACTGTTTCTAAGATATTTAAGTTTTTACATTTTATGTCTATGTATATTGTGTAGATAGTAGAGTTTTAATCATAAATTGTAAACCTAGGTCTTTTCATGTGTTTATGGTTGCTTTCCATGATAATATTTCACCTGTCCTGTTTATGTAACACTTTAAAAATCAGCAAAAGGGTTATATAAATAAAATTTATTATGAAACAAAAGGCAAAAAACTATTATGTACATAGTTTAGTCCTATTCAGTGTCTACTCGGCGCTTCTTGGCTTGTCTCTTGTATTCATTAAATGGAGCATCTCTTGTCACTGTCCAGCAATAGTCTGCAAGCATTGATGGGCTCCATTTGCCCTGATAGCGTTTCTCCATTGTTGCAATGTCCTGGTGAAATCGCTCGCCGTGCTCGTCGCTCACTGCTCCGCAGTTCGGTGGAAAAAAATCTAGATGAGAGTGCAAAAAATGTATCTTTAGTGACATGTTGCAACCAAGGCTTTTGTATGCCTTGAGGAGGTTTTCCACCAACAACCTGTAGTTGTCTGCCTTGTTGTTTCCGAGAAAATTTATTGCCACTAACTGGAAGGCTTTCCATGCCGTCTTTTCCTTGCCACGCAGTGCATGGTCAAATGCATCATCTCGAAGAAGTTCACGAATCTGAGGACCAACAAAGACACCTTCCTTTATCTTAGCTTCACTTAACCTTGGAAATTTTCCACGGAGGTACTTGAAAGCTGCTTGTGTTTTGTCAATGGCCTTGACAAAGTTCTTCATCAGACCCAGCTTGATGTGTAAGGGTGGTAACAAAATCTTCCTTGATTCAACAAGTGGTGGATGCTGAACACTTTTCCTCCCCGGCTCCAATGACTGTCGGAGTGGCCAATCTTTCTTGATGTAGTGGGAATCTCTTGCACGACTATCCCATTCGCAGAGAAAACAGCAGTACTTTGTGTATCCAGTCTGCAGACCAAGCAAGAGAGCAACAACCTTCAAATTGCCACAAAGCTGCCACTGATGTTGGTCATAGTTTATGCACCTCAAAAGTTGTTTCATGTTGTCATAGGTTTCCTTCATATGGACTGCATGACCAACTGGAATTGATGGCAAAACATTGCCATTATGCAGCAAAACAGCTTTAAGACTCGTCTTCGATGAATCAATGAACAGTCTCCACTCATCTGGATCGTGAACGATGTTGAGGGCTGCCATCACACCATTGATGTTGTTGCAGGCTACAAGATCACCTTCCATGAAGAAGAATGGGACAAGATCCTTTTGACGGTCACGGAACATGGAAACCCTAACATCACCTGCCAGGAGATTCCACTGCTGTAGTCTGGAGCCCAACAGCTAGACCAGAGCCAATCAACAATTTTAAGCATCATTTTCGTTCTCAGTGACCCAGAATTAGTAAAGTTTGACTACATTTATTTCAGAAGCATTTCGGCTGTAGAGCAGTGTTATTGAAAGAAAAATATTTTTGTGAAACGTGTTAAGAAGAATGTTGTAAAACAGTTGAATTTAGTGGGATACTCAGATATAGAAATTTTCTTTCAGGCATATATTTTTTAAAGACTGCTGAGAGCCTGGTTGCACCAGACCTACAATTGGTTTCCCATTTCTATATAATCAGAATGAAAAGTGAAATCAAATCAATTGACATGCTTTTATGTCAACTCTGAGCCAGTATACAGCAACTGCAGCAGTAGCTTAGCTACCAGTATTACAGTCAAGAATTAAATCTCCCATGCTATTATAATTAGTTCAGATGTCCACCGTCTTGTTACATTTGCCTACATAAACTCTGATAAAAATAATATTTCTTCAAAAACCTACATGACAATATGCTCACTTGTTAGTTCCTTTTATTTTCACAGATATCCAAAATAGCTGGAGTTCTCAAAGACAATGAACAAAACAGAATGTGGACATAAACAAGTGTAAGTCCACTGACATAAATGGAGTCATATCTCTTTACACCACAATGAATTGAGCCAAATGCATCTACGAATATAATTATCTCCGTGTGTATGCGCAAAAATGCATATTTGAACTAAAAATAAAAAGCAAAATTTGGAGAGATCATGTTATGTGTATACAATGTGGTCCAACTGTTCTGTTGGAAAACCATCCAAGCTTTACTGTGTATTGTTTAAACACTGTAGAGTTGCTTTTTTTGCTTCATAGTTTAGTATCCCACAATTCAACAAAAGGAAGTAAAAATGGTTATAACTTCTACTGCTTCTTGCTTTTATTAATTCATCTTCCAGTGCCAAGCAGGGAGCTAAGCTTTAAAGAAGAAAATATTTTGCTTTCTGGAATCATGATTCAAGTTGAATTTCAGTTGAGTGTCCAAATCAAAGTGAATTTGCGGGACTAGTGTATTTGCTAATAATTGGGTCTCCACATTTTAAAGCAACCATAGCTATTTACAACAATTTCCACTCTTTTCTAAAGAGTTCCAAGACTGATTATTCTACAAAGATAAAAAGGGTATTAAACATTTAATTGAAGTCTTCATGTTAGGTGATATTTGTTAAATAATTTTTTATGTCAGGAGAACCAATGGGAAAGTTTAACTACGAACGTGATTTTCACTGCACTTCACATCATTTTGGAGTCAATTTGTTTTACAAAGTCCAATGGAAGCAACCACCGATACATTAACAATGGCTTGATAAACTTCATTTAAACTTGATATAACCGAAAACAAATATGGTAGACTACATATGACATGTAGCAAAATTGGCTATTTTGCATTTTTGGTGTTTCCTGCTATCGCTACCAGGGGTGCATTATAGAAATTTCTGTGACTAACCACAGTTTTCCAGACTTTACCCCCACACTGTAATTTTTTATTATATTATCTAACAAAAAAACAAAACAATAAAAGACACAGTACTTAAAATATGTGATATATATTAACCAAAGTTAAAAAGACATCATTCAACACCTTTTACCTGTTGAAAAACATCTGCCCCTTCATCATAATCCACTATAGTGAAGAATAATTTATTAGAAAAAGCTGATGAGTAGCGCCATGAGTTGGCCAGCACTTGATATTCTTCATTAGCTTGCCTGTTGGGGAAAAAGGCATAGATACAGATAAAAAATATAGATATCTGTATGTAATTGACTACCAGTAAAGATTCAGTAACCATTTGTAACAATTGCAATCCAAACAGAGAGATTAACTAAAACTGTAGCAAACACATTCTCAATGCTCTACTAAAAAAGATTTTGGCTGGTATGGCATGGTGGTGGTGTATTCTTCTTCTTGTTGGTTTGTTTTTCCAGAAGTACAATTAATTTATAATGAGCGAGGTAATATCTTTTATTGGATCAGCTTCTGCTGGTGAGAGAGAAAAGCTTTCAAGTCACACAGAGTTGAGCGTCACAGCAAAATGGTCCAATAAAAGATATTACATCACCCACATTGTCTCGCTAGTATCCTGGGACCAACACCGTTACAACTACGTTTCATGCAGTTAATTTATAATAGCTATCTAAGCAACAAAACTCAAACAAAATACTAATGAAAATGAGTTTTAACATTTTTAACATAAAAGCTTTACAAAAAGTGTAAGTTAAACGCTCCTATAATTTGTGCTGGAAAATATGGGCCCAAACCTGCAAATTGATTCATGTAGCGACATCCTTGTGGAAATGCAGATCTAGAATCAGGATTTATATGCTCAAGACTGCTCCAAATAAGCATCAATTCAAACTAGTAGAACATTGAGCTATACACCGAGGTGGCCAAACTGTGGGTCGCGAGTCACATGCAGCTCTTTTACTGTTGAAGTGTGACTCACGTAGCCCCCTCCCACCTCTACCTACCAGACGGGGTGGGGGAAGAGCTCAGGACTTCTGCCTTGCAGCGGGGTGGTGGGGCTAGGACTTCTGCCCAGCAGGAAGGGAGGTCTTGGGACTTCAGCTCTGTGGGGCGCACCTGCTCAGCCTCAGGGCTTCAGCAGAAGTAGGGCTCAATTCCAGAGCCACATCAGGCGCCTTCTGCAGGGATGAAGCCCTGAGTCCTGGCAGGTGTGCCCCGGCTCTTGAATTTGTGAAGATTGTCGTATGCAGCTTGGAGGGTCAGTAAGTTTGGCCACCTCTGCTATATACCAATGCAACATTCCTCCCAGAACAAAAGGATACATGGAAAGAGCTCTGTCAGTACTACACTGAAAATTGTTGTGCCACAAAAGGAGTGGTAGTGGCAGAACTAAAGTGGGTGGAGTTGCGAATAACATACCTATTTGACATTCTTTCCTACAAAAAATATTTAAAACCAACACAAAATATAGGGTTTTTTTTGCAGTCTGTAGTAATTTCTATCAGCATTAGAAAGTCACATTCCCTTCCCCCCTCCCCAGCAGGCTCCCTACCCCCAAACCTCAAGGAAGAGCCAGAGAGAAAAATAATGCAATACAACACTAGATTAATTTTTGGACTCCTCCCTCTTGGTGCTCAGAAAATCATTTTTAAAGGAAGATTTGGGGGGAGAGGGGTTGACGAGATGAGAGAGCTGCATTACCAGTGAAGAAGTTATCTGCATGAATAGCCCTGGAACCACATAGACTTGGAGACAAAACAACTGTACAATTTACTAGGGGGCATCTCAAAGTTATCGAGGGGATCTTTGTGGAAATTTCCACCCCACAGAGCTCCTTCTGTGGCTATTTCAATATTTTCTATTAATTATTTATATTACAGAGCCCCATCCATTATCTACCTTTCTTTTCAGATGGAAGGATACAAAAGGATTTTTTTGTAAAGCATGTTGCATGTACATTATGGCGTGGTACATAGGTATTAAAAGCAACTATTTGGTTACTCCTGCAACACTTGTCTATGATTTGAGTTACAATGAAAATAGGCAGATATATATGAGAAGGAAGAAAAGGGAGGTAGGTATAAGCAGTCTTTCATAAAAAAGGTGTTGAAAGCATGCTTATTCTTCTCATTAAAAAGAAGCCATAATACTGAAGTCAATGCCACACAGAACTTCTGGAGCTGTCTATACCAAGAGAAATAACATGCATGGGCAAATGCACTACTATAAAAAATAAAAAGTAAAACCTGATCATCACTTTAAGTCAATCTCACATGCAGTACAATGAAAACCTAACTTTTATCCTTGTAAACTATTTTTTTTTTAAATCTCTTTTAGTAAATTAGATTTGAAAGTACAGAAAATGTGGAGCTTATGTTCACTGGCATCCTGAAGAGGGCAGTCAAGCAGCAGCAAATGACTGCTGCAAATGCTTAAGTAATAATTGCAGGGCACTTTTCTGTTAAACCTGTTATATTAAAACCTTACCATTTTTTATTATAAGAACAAGATAACATAATTTCATCTTGATGCTATCATTCTTCTTATTCTACCCTTTCATATTTGTTACAGATATTTATGTAAAATCATAAAAGAATTATAAATTATAGTTATGCCCCTAATAGTCAGTAAATTTCTTAATTTTTCCCCATCTTTGTATACTTTGCATCTTTAAATTAAACCAGTTTCCAATTTATTAAATGGATATCTGTCTTTTCAGAAGAGAACTTAGCTTCTAAGTTTTTTTGTTGTTGTGTTTTCATGTGTCTACTTGCACGTTCTGCAACAGAGTGGTTTTGAAATACAATCTTTAGAACTTACTGAAGGTAACTTAGCAAAGTATTCTGTAAGACTTCTCTAGAGCAGCTTTTATAAAGATACTAAAAAGGCATTCTGTAAAGATCAAAAGTGAGTAAAATTCAAATATTTGCACTTCAATATTGAAGCTAGCTCTTAATTCAACTGGTGAGCAGGTGGCTGAAAAGCTAAACAGTTTCTCTTTTGAAATCAATGGGACTACTCACTGTACATGAAGTTACGCATGCACACAAGTCCTTGAAGGATCGGAGTCTAATTAAAGACAACACAGAAGTGGGGATAACAAATCACGAAAAGATCTGGAGAAGGAAGGATGAGACGAACAGCGATAGGTTCACACAATTTGTTACATGGTCTAGATATGTACAGAACCAGAGTGCATCATATCACTCTTATTACAATACATAATACCTCCACAATCCATCATGTCTCTCTGTCTACTTAGATAGATGTCATTTATCGCATCACCGCTAACTGCCTTCTGAAGTGATTGGGAACACCTACCTGGACTCTGATAAATACTAGGCAACACTGTTCCAAAAATGGCGGTTCTCTAGGAGCAGATTGTATCTCCGGTGCAAAATAAAATAAATAAATAAATAAACAAGAGCCTTTTACTATTGAAAAGGGTATAGATACAGCCATTGTCTTCCAACTAGCTGTGTGAGCTGCTGCGAAGTATGGGAGGAACTGTATTTGGTCTTGGCATGACAGGACTGCATGATCAGACTAGGAATAGACTGTAATGCTGCTAGTTTGGCATTACTTTTTCATCAGGCTGAGCCAGAAAGGAGAATAGAGTATCTAAGCAGTAGTGTAGCTGCTGGGATTCAGTGGAAGCAGCTGCTTCCCCTCAGGCCGGCAGGCGCAAAAGCGGCGCCTGCTGGCTGGCGCTGCCGGCCACATGGCCAGAGTAGCTGCGGGTGGCAGCGGCAGCCCGGCGCGGAAGCGGCGCCTGCCGGATGGCACTGCCTGCTACACGGCCAAAGGAGCTGCGGGGTGGCAGGCCGGTGTGGAAGCTGTGCCTGCTGGCTGGCACAGGCACAGCCAAGCACTGGGACAGGAGGCAGGGACAGGCGGCAGCACAGAAGGGAAGGTGAGTGGCGGGAGGGTCCGGTCTAGGGGCATGGCCAGAGGGGGAGCCTTTTTATGTTTTTTGCTCCCCTGTGCTGAAAACCTGGCTACGCCACTGTATCTAAGAGCACAAATAGTGTTACTGTTACTACCACCATTTAACAGTTTAGGCAGAGATGGTAGCACTGCAGTACCAGCAATGACAGCAGTATTATCTACCAATGAGAGATGCAGAGACTAGGTTAGATGACATAGTGCCATCTAAACATTCTTTACCTAGCCTATTCAGTATTTTTACAATAGTCATTGTTGGTACCAGGTTGTTTCCTTTCCTACATGACACATGCTTAACATATATTAAATTATGAGTTTGATATTTCCAGCAAACCAGATTGACTAAATAAGCCAGCATCTATGCTTGTTTTTTTTCTCCAGAGCCTATGAACAGCTGTAATTGCCAGCAGTTACAAGACACCATACAGCTCTTGTGATACAGCATGGCCAGAGGGCAGCATAAGAGTGTTAGCAGGGGGCCTTATTCCCTGCCAAGGGAGGAAGGTTTGCTTTAGATTAACTAGAACAGCTGTGGCCAATTAGAGCACCTGACTCCAATTAGAGCACCTGACTCCAATTAGAGCACCTGACTCCAGTTAGAGCACCTGACTCCAGTCATGGGATATAAACCCCTGCTTCAGTCAGACAGGGTGTGGTAGTTGAAGGAGAAAGGTTGGATTGGAGCAGAGTGCAGATTGCAGAAGAGAAGAGTTTGTCCAGAGAGAAATAGAAGGTTTGGAGGAGTGCTGCGGTGGATTGGGAAGCCCAACAGAAACCCTAGGTAAGGGGCACCAGGCTTGTATAGAAGAGAGGCGAGAAGCCCTTCACAAGCTGACGGGTATGAGAGGGAAGTAACCCAGGGTAAGAAAGCGCTAGTCAAGTGGTTCACCACAACCCCAGGGCCCCTGGGTTGGGACCTGGAGTAGAGGGCGGGCCCAGGTCCCTCCCTCTCCACTCCCCTCCTCCAAGGACACTAGGGGAGTGATTAAGAACTGGTTCAGAGGCAAGCAATATCGCCCTGAACCTACCCCAGAGAAGAGAAAGCGCAAGACCCAGAGAACAATACCGGCAATTTGCCACACTCTTTATAAGAAGGCACATTTATTCTTAAGATAAAAAAAAACATTAGAGAAAATCTTCCAAACAACAACGATATTAAAAAAAACCCTACACACAAACAAAAAGCTAACCAGAGGTCACCCCCTTACAACACCAACAAGGTCTTAGTAGGGGTCAGTCTTTCAAACCCTACAAAAGGTTTTATTTTCCCCCTGTGGTTGCAAGTTTGTAACAGTATTACTCAGAACTCGCACAACCATGAATAATTCAGTCTTTCCTTTATGCAGATTGGTCCTTTGATATTGGCCTCATATAACAGGCGATCAGCAGATAAAGGCCTGCTCCTCAGTGCATAGCTTCAAAAGGATATTTTTTTGTAACTGGAGGTGGGGAATTTGCATTCATCTCCTACTACTTATTTCCCAAAATCTACTTCATACATTATCATCTCAAAAGTCCACTCTTTTCTGGCACATTGTTCAATAGTGTTTTGATCACGTAGGCCTTACATTACATTTCCTTACATTGGAGAGGTTACATACAATCCCAGCTCACAATAATACATAATATTTGTATTTAATACAATGAATTCCCAAATATTTTTAAACCTAATAAGTTTTCTCAAGGAAATTGCCATATCTGTCACAAGGGGTTTTGTTAAACAGAATCAATTCAGCAAAGAGTCTACACAACTCATCTCATTTGTATAGTTTTAGCCCTATTTGGTTTTCTAAAGGTGAAAAGAGATGCAGAACTAGAGAAAATTAGCTTAGTATAATGCTCGAGTAAGGGCTTGTCTACAATTAAGACAGTACAGTGACACACCTGTAGTGCTTTGGGTTATCCACCTCCCCAAGAGGAGATAGCAAGGGTGACAGAAGAATTCGTCCATCAACCTAGCTCTGTCTACACAGGGATTTAGGTCATCTTTATGACCTTCAGAGAGTGGAGATTTTTCACATCCCTGACTAACGTAAATAAACAAATCTAATTTTCAGCTGTAGAGCAGACCTAATAGAATAAAATTAAGAGAAAATGTAGGCAGAACATTAGGAAAAAAATCAGTAAGATCTATTAAGCTGTGAAATGATCTGCCCAAGGAAGTGATGAAAGCATTATCACATGGTACATTAAGTAGATTAAACAAACACAATAGGCAACAACTTGAACTGGCAGGGGAATGTACTAACAGAAAATCTAGAAGGTCTTTTCTGTCTCATTATAGAAAGATTTGTTCATTGCTACTCTTTACTGCTACAATTATTTTGCTGTTTGTTATTTGGAATAATATTTGTCCTAATAATAAAAAGAAAGTGTTTAAATATTTTAAACTTCCTGCTTGCAACACAACAACAATTTATAACTAAGTTCTTTGGCCCTGAGTCTGGGAAGATCAATAAACATATAAGTAGACCCACACCTCTCTTAACCAAATAATGCTTCTGCAACTCCATGTAGAAAATTTATCACATAGATAATAAAAATACTACAGAGCGCTCCAGAAAATTCAAACTCCATAACAGAATTCTCATAGGTTTCAGAGTAGCAGCGCTGTTACTCTCTATCCGCAAAAAGAAAAAGAATACTCATGGCACCTTAGAGACTAACAAATTTATTTGAGCATAAACTTTTGTGGGCTACAACCTACTTCATCGAATGCATAGAATCTTACTATATGTTCCATTCTATGCATCTGATGAAGTGGGCTGCAGCCCATGAAAGCTTATGCTCAAATAAATTTGTTAGTCTCTAAGGTGCCACAAGTACTCCTGTTCTTTTTTAAAGAATTCTCATACTCTTTTTACAGACAAGTCTTTCATTATGAGTGAAAGTCTGAACTCTGTCAGTGTGCTGGAATGCTTAAAGCTGTCAAGTCCAATCTAGATTTTGGTTTTCTGTCTTGAAGGGTTCCTCCTCTGAGTAACTAATGTTTCTTCTTCAAATGATTGTTCATATTGATTCCAATTAGGTGTGTGTGCGCCGCGTGCACAGTCGTTGGATAGTCTTTCCTTAGCAGCTCCTATCGGGTTGGTTGTGGAGCCCCCTGGAGTGGCACCTTTATGGTGCTGCATATATGCCCCGGCTGACCTGGCACCTCCTCAGTTCCTTCTTGCCGCCAGTGACGGTTGTTGGAACAGCAGTCACTTCCTTAGCAAGTGCTTCCCTTAGCGTACTTTCTGATAGTTGTAGTTTAGTTCTTAGTTAGTAGTAATAGTTAGTGTATATAGCATATAGTGTATATAGTGAGATAAGGATTGGGAGTGAGGTCTTTCCCCAACCCCTAACCCCCCAACCTTGGCCTCCAGGGCATGCTGCAAGCCCAAGGGTTCAACCACAAACATTACCAGTTCACAGTCCTTCCCTTCAGCCTGTCCACAGCCCCCGAGTGTTCACCAAGTGTACGCTGATCGTAGAAGATTTCCTCCAAAGGAAGCAGGTATATTCTTACCTCGACGACTGGATGCTCGGGGGCACACCAGGGAGCAGGTGAAGTCTCAAGTCCGTTTAGTCAGATCCACTTTTGAGAGACTGGGTCTCCTCCTCAGCGTGAACAAGTCTACATTATCACCGACCCAAAGAAGCAAGTTCATTAGGGTGGTGAGGACTCGGTCCAGGCAAGAGCACTTTTGCCGGAGTCTCAGTTACAAGCCATGACATTATTCATGGCCTCAGGCGTACAACTCCATTATAGCAAGGGGTTGCCTGAGTCTCCTCGGCCACCTGGCAGCCTGCACTCTCATGGTCCAGCATGCCAGGCTGAGGCTCAAGTCACTCCAGGCATGGCTTGCTTCGGCCTATCGCCCAGGGCATGACAGCATGAATGCAGTGGTCAGTTCTGGAGCAAGTACTCGACTCCCTCCAATGGTGGCTCGACCCTCGGACAGTGTGTGGAGTCCCCTTCAACAGTCTCCAGCCCTCCTTGTCCCTGGTAACGGGTGTGTCAGCTAGGGAATGGGGCACACATTTGGGAGACCTCCAAACGCAGGGACTATGGTCACAGGACGAGCTCTCTCTCCATATCAATATCAAGTTGCTGAGGATGGCGAGACTAGCATGCCAAACCTTCCAGGCTCAACTACAAGGCCAGTGCATGGCAGTTATGACGGACAACACTACTGCCACGTTTTACATCAACAAGCAGGGTGGAGCCTGCTCCTCTCCCCTATGTCGGAAACCCCTGCAGCTATGGGAGTTCTGCATAGCCCACTCCATTCACCTAGAAGCATCCTATCTACCAGGAGTTCAGAACAGAATGGTGGACCACATCAGCAGGTCCTTCATCAAACAAAAGTGGTCCATTCGACTTGATGTCATACACTCCATTTTCAAAGGTGGGGATTTCCCTAGGTCAATCTGTTTGCTACCCAGGGTAACAACAAGTGCCCAGTGTTCAGCTCTTTCCAGAAGCACAGCCCAGGATCAATCATGGATGCATTCCTGTTACCCTGGGAAGGTCGCCTGCTCTATACCTTTTTCCTGATTCCTCTCATGCACAAGTCCTACTCAAGGTCCACAGGAATGGGGTAGAGATAATTCTGGTAGCTCCAGAATGGCCACGACAACACTGGTACACCATGCTTCTGGAACTGTCAGTGGACACCCCACCCTGATCACGTTGCCACTCCTCCCCGACCTGATCACTCAAGACCACGGTCATCTTAATCACCCTCATCTCCAATCCCTCCACATCATGGCCTGGAAGCTTCATGGCTGAATCCCATGAAGCTTACGTGCTTGGAACAGGTAAGAGAGGTCTTACTAAGCAGCAGAAAGCCCTCCACTAGAACCACATATCTGGCAAAGTGAAAAAGGTTTAACTACTGATGCAACCAGTGTCATACACCCGCACTTCACGTGCCTATCCCTCTCACCCTAGAGTGTCTTCTGCACCTGAAGCAGCAAGGCCTGGAAGTATCATCCATAAACGTACACCTCACTGCTATCTCGGCTTTCCATCTAAGAGTGTCTGGATGCTCCTCCTTCGCCAACCCCATGGTTGGCCAGTTCCTCAAGGGTCTGGAATGGCCACATTCCTAGATTAGACAGCCTGTTCCTGCCTGGGACCTTAACTTCATCCTCTCCAGACTAATAGGGCTCCCATTTGACCACTGGTGACTTGCTCCCTTCTCTACCTGTCATGGAAGGTAGCCTTCCTGGTCACCATTACATCAGCAAGGAGGGTGTCTGAGTTAAAGACCCTTACCTCAGACCCACTTTATACAGTTTTCCACAAGGATAAGGTGCAACTCAGACCTCACCTGGCCTTTCTTCCTAAGGTTGTGTCACATTTCCATACTGGCCAAGACATATTCCTGCCTGTTTTCTATCCTAGCCTCATGCCAGTAGCCGTGAGCAGAGGCTGCACTTTCTGGAAGTTTGGTGGATACTAGCATTCTACATCGAGTGCACTAAGCTGTTCAGGAAGTCAAATCAGCTGTTCGTAGCAGTGGCAGACTGGATGAAAGGACTCCCAGTCTCATCTCAAAGAATATCTTCCTGGATCACATCCTGCATCTGCACGTGCTATGAGCTGGCCAAAATATCAGCCCAGGCACTTATGGCACACTCCACAAGGTCACAGGCTTCATTAGCGGCACTCCTGGCCCAGGTCCTGATACAAGGAATCTGCAGGGCAGCAACTTGGTCCTTGGTGTATACCTTCACTTCTCATTACACCATCATCTAGCATGCCAGAGATGATGCAGCATTCAGCATCTACTGCTTAGGCAAGGCTTGGGAGTCACTTAATTGGAATCGATATGAGCAATCACTCGAAGAAAAAACGGTTACTCACCTTCTTGTAACCGTTGTTCTTCAAGATGTGTTGCTCATATGCATTCAAATATCCACCCTCCTTCTTCTCTGTTAGAGTAGTCGGCAAGAAGAAACTGAGGCAAGGCCAGATCAGCAGGTGCATATATGCAGCACCATGAAGGCGCCACTCAAGGGGGCTCCACAACCAACCCCAGGGGAGCTGCTAAGGGAAAACTTGCCAACAACTTTGCACCCGGTGCATCTAAGTGAAATCAATATGAGCAATCACTCAAAGAAGAAACATTAACTTCATATAGGAGGAACCCTTCAAGGCAGATAACCAAAATCTAGGCTGGACTGGACAGCTTTAAGCATTCCAGTACACTGACAGAGTTCAGACTTTCACTCTCAATGAAACACTAGAAGACCTTAAAAATATGTGAGTCAACTCCTACCACATAGACCTGTGGCCATCATAGCCAGCAGAAGTGTATCATTTTCCTCTGCTAATGGAAATAATCAATACCTCCTTCCAGAGTCCCATTCCCACTGCACCCGTACCCTTCACTTTGCCACCTGCACCCAGATAGCCTCACACAGAACCCTCTCACCCCATACCATGATCTCCCCACACTAAGTCCCTCCACACTTGGATCCTGCTGGTCTGAGCCTGCCTGTCCCATACCTGGATCAGGGACAGGCATGCAAAACTCATCCCTTTTACTTGCTATCTTGGTGTGCCTAGCACAGAGGGGCAGGGCCTCAGGGTGTTTCTGGAGCAGGCCTGCCCTTGTGCTCTGTCAGGGTCGGGTGCAGTCTCACCACCAAGTCTGTATCCTGGAAGGGATGGGGGCTGAAGGGTGATCTCTCACCTCCATGCAGCCAGTGGACTGTGCTCCCTACTGCCATGCTGGAGCCTCAACATTTATATATTGACAAAAAGTATGTAGAATTTTGAAACATTGTGCGCAGAATGTTTTGTTTTGTTTTTTTGAGCACAGAATTTTTAAGTTTTTGGCGCATTATTCCCTTGGGAGCAGAAAGTGCAGGGTACACTAGATTGCATACGTGTTCTTCAAGTTGTATCAAAAAGAGGACTGATCAGCCTGAGGACATGCTTTGATGAGCTCGTGTGCCCAGATGTAGCAATTACATAAGTTAGTACAAATTGGCAGTTAGGAAATGCCTATAATTGACAAGTAAATCTTAAAAGGTATCAGTTAAAAATATATGGGGAGTAAGATTAAGGACAATAAGAAGGAATTCTTTTAAATATATCAGGAACAAACAAAGATTTAGCAATGGTATAGGTTCAATACTAAAAGAGTCTAGTAAAGCTGTCAATCATGAAGCAGATAAGACAGAAGTATTCCAAAAAAATTTCCATTGAGTATTTGGAAAGAAGCAGGATGATGTATTCAAATATTACAGAGACAAGGAAATATATTCTTTTCCCTCAGGAACTAGGTAGGATATTAAACAGCAACTATTAAACATAAGCATTTTTACACTGATAAGAACCAGATGACTTGCACCCAAGAATAAAAAGAATTGGAAGTCATGGAAGAGATTCCAGGAGATTGGAAAAGGGAAAATATAGTGCCAATCTATAAAAAAGGAAATAAGGAGAACACAGGAAATTACAGACCAGTCAGCTCAACTTCTGTACCTGTAAAGATAATGGAGCAAATAATTAAGGCATCAATTTGCAAACATCTAGAAGATAATAAGGTAATAAGTAACAGTCAGCATGGATTTCTCAAGAACAAATCATGTCAAACCAACTTGATAGCTTTCTTTGAAAGGGTAACAGGCCTTGCAGATTGGGGTGGGTGGAAGCCATTCACATGGTATATCTTTACTTTAGTAAAGCTTCTGATACGGTCTGACATGACCTTCTCATATAGAAACTAGGGAAATGAAACCTAAATGGGAGCTACTAAAAAGTGTGTACAAAATGGGTTGGAAAATCATTCCCACAGAATAGTTATCAGTGAGTCACATTCATACTCGAAGGGCATAATACGTGGAGTCCCACAGGGATCAGTTCTGAGTCTGATTTGGTTATAAATCTTCATCCATGATTTAAATAATAGCATAGAGAGTACACTTATAAAGTTTGTGGATGATACCAAGCTAGGAGGGGTTGGAAGTGCTTTGAAGGATAGGATTAAAATTCAAAGTGATCTGAAAAAACTGCAGAAATTATCTGAAGTAAACAGAATGAAATCCAATAAAGACAAATGCAAAGTACTCCATTTAGGAAGGAACAATCAGTTGCACACATACAAAACTGGAAATGACTGTTAAGAGGGAGTACTGCGGAAACGGATCATAGCGGACCACAAGGTAAATATGAGTCAACAGTGTAATGCTGTTGCAAAAGAACTGAACATCATTCTGGGATGTATTAGCAGGAATGTGGTAAGCAAGACATGAGAAGTAATTCTTCCGCTCTACTCCATGCTGATTAGGCCTCAACTGGAGTATTGTGTCCAGTTCTGGGTGCCACATTTCAGGAGAGATGTGGACAAATTGGAGAAAGTCCAGAGAAGAGCAATAAACACGATTAAAGGTCTAGAAAACATGACCTATGAGGGAAGATTGAAAAAATTGGGTTTCTTTAGTCTGGAGCAGAAAAGACTGAATGAGGACAAGATAACCGTTTTCAACTACATAAAAGGTTGTCACAAGGGGGAGGGATATTTGTTCTTCTTAACTCTAAGGATAGGACAAGAAGCAATGGGCTTAAATTGCAACAAGGGCGGTTTAGGTTGGTCATTAGGAAAAACTTCTTCACTGTCAGGATGGTAAAGCACTGGAATAAATTGCCTAGAGAGGTTTTGGAATCTCCATCATTGGAGATTTTTAAGAGCAGGTTACAGAAACACCTCTCAGGAATGGTCTAGATAATAGTTAGTCCTGCAATGGCAATATGATACTTTTTAAACTGTCTTTAAGATTTTAAATATAAAAACACAGAGAAAAACTAGGGCTGGTCTATACTACTAAGTTAGGTCAAGCTAACTATGTCACTCAGGGATGTGAAAAATTCACATCCCAGAGAGAAATAGTAAAGCCAAACTAAGCCCAGGTGTAGACACCACTTAGTCAATGGAAGAATTCTTCCATTGACCTAACTACCACCTCTCAGAGAGGTGAATTTACTACAGCTACTGAGGAACTCTTTCAGTCACCATAGTAAGTGTCTACAGTATAGCACAGCATTTCTAGCGCTGACATATTTTTAGATGCCTTAATACTACGGTAGACATGATTGAGAGAAAGAGCAGATAGAGAAAAATGCGGAGACATAGTAGATAAATCTAACACGCAGAGGGAGTGGACAGAAACAGCTTTATAATATCATAGTTTATGTGATGCAGAAAGTAGCCAATGCTACTTTTTAGGGAAAAAATTGAATGTATAACTTTGCTAGAGATTATTAGTCATAGTAGTAAAAATTTAAATGTTTCAGTATTTCAGTGCTACTTTACACTTGAAATGTCACATTGATTTTTGGTGTGTATTCATTTTGAAAATGTTTTGATGAGTGACAGTTAACTTAAATCCTAGACAGAGGAATACCTGCAGAACATTAGTCATTAAGTACCTTAAAGCAAAAATAGATTCTTCACAAAGTATATACTGAGTAGCTAACAAAAAAGTAATTCATGCATTCAAATTCTGTACATACTTACAGATCTCCTGCCCATTAATTAACCATTGATTTGAGAAATGTCAATTTTCTGATAATAGTTGGATGTGACATATGATCAACTTCATTAAATTCATATTATTTCATGTGGCAGGACTGGGTCTCAATTGCACATCTGCTTAAAACAATTTAATTAAAAGCAATATGTTGATTTTTTTTTTTTTTCCTTCAAGGATTCTTTTAAAGATTTACAATTGCTATATACTTAAATGCCTGGAGTGGCAAATTGCAGGATGAAGTTTATAAGCATTTTTCTACCTCAGTAAACAATATAAAGTTGTAAATGAGATTATGTTTCTTTATAATGACAATGTTTATATTATTTTTAAAGGCAGTACTAAAAGGTTCATAGATGTACACAAAAAATGTACATATGAAGGAATTAATTCCCTGCTATTTTATGTAATGATGACTACACTGACCCTTTTAAGAGAGAACTTTGTACTTCTGTTATACCAGTGGTTCTCAAACTTTTGTACTGGTGACCTCCTTTACATAGCAAGCATCTGAGTGCGACCCCTTTATAAAAGAAAAACACATTTTTAAATATTTAACACCATTATAAATGCTGGAGGAAAAGCAGGGTTTGGGGTGGAGGCTGACAGCTCACGACTCCCCATGTAATAACCTCACGACCCTCTGAGGGGTCCCGACCACCAGTTGAAGAACCCCTGTGCTATATCTTTGCTGATATTGGGTAGGAAACAAAATCACCAGATGGATCCTGATGTCCACCCCACACAAGACCTAAAGGGGTTAAAGAGTCTACGTGGTCCAATTAACCACCTAGGTTGCACCTGGAGGAGGAGCCAGAGCGTAATGAGGTCTAATTAAAGAGGAAGCTCAGCTATACAAGCACTAGAGGGGCTTGTATATCCAGTAGCTGAGAGTAGAAGAGGGACTACAAAGAGAGAGGGAGGGTTTGCAGTCACCCTCAGCATAAGAAAACACAAGGTAGAAAGTAGCTCAGCAATACAGCAGGGAAGTTCAGGACTGTGCAAACCTTGACAGCTTATTGTAGGGCCCCTGGACTAGAACCCAGTGCAGAGGGTGGGCTCGGGTTCTCCTACCAGTCACTGGAGAAGTGGCACTGTTAAGAAGGCAGTGAAAGAGAAGACTGTCTGGGACAGTGGGTCAAGAGAGACTTAGATGCATGCAGTTTTCACAGAAGGGGAAAACTACAGTGACCTGGTCAAAGGACCAAGCCACGAAACAGGTGCAGTTGACTCCCGAGAAAGAGAATGAGTGAGTAAAGGAGTGCAACTGAATGAAAGGACGTTGGCTTGGCAGAGCTAATCCCCAGACCTGGCCAGAAAGAGGCACTTCGGCAGTGAGTAGAGCACCCCATGACATACCTGCAGAGTCCAAAACCCATATTGATGGATCCACTCTGGAGCTATTGGAATAAGGTAAAGGAGCCTTCCTTGACTTTGGATCAGACCTTGGGCACGAGTGGAACTGCAGGGAAGGCATACAACAGTCCTTTTGATGAAGGAAAGTGGAAAGCATCTGTCAGTGAACCCAGGTTGTGGCCTGCTTGGGAACAAAAGACTCAACTTTTTCTGTTTGCTGTTGTTGCAAACAGGTCCACTTGGGGAGCTCCTCACTACTGGAAAATGGACCTAAAAATGTCCAGGCAATGACACCACTCATGGTAACCTGTGAACGACCTGCTAAGACAGTCTGTCTGCCAGAGTGTTTTGACTTCTCAGAAGGTAAGTCACTTTCAGGGTGATGAAACTGGCAATTCAGAAATTCCAGAGGAGGATTATCTCCTGGCATAACTTTGTCACTTGCCCCCACCCCCTGCCTTGCTTGTTTAAACAGAACATGGTTGTTGTATTGTTTGTTGTATTGTCTCTGAGCACCAACCAATTCGGCCGCACTACGAAGAAGGAATGCCATGCAAGCTAAATGGATGGCCCGAAGCTCCGTGATAGATCCTGGGGTGACCAAAGGCTTTGAGTCTGGTAGGGACCTAAGCAAGCTCCCAAATCTAAATCTAATGCCTCTGCAATTAGACTGAGTGACAGCTGTGGAGGGGCAAAGGGAACTCCTTCACAAATATTTTCAGATTCTACCCACCAGTCCAGGGAGGACAAGGCCTGAGCAGATACTTGAACCACTATGTCCATTTGATGACAGGCTGGTCAATACACTGAGGCTAGCCAATCCTGTAGCTTTCTGAGGTGCAGTCTGGCATGCTGCACCATGTAAATGCACACCATGTCTCCTAGATGCTTGAGGCAGTTCTGAACCATAATGACAGAGTGGGCCTTTGGATCTAAAACATCAAAAGTGGACAGAATAGTGGCTATGCTGGAAAGTACCTTAGACCTGGACCATACTCTCACTAGCTAGTCATCTAGGTAAGGGAACACATGGATTCCTGACCTTCACAGCAATGCTGCTAATACAGCCATGCATTTAATGAATATGTAAGGAGCAGCTGACAGACCAAAAGGTAGTGGGATCCAATTACCATGAATCTGAGAAACTTTCAGTGGATCTGGTGAATCACCATGTCAAAATAAGTGTCAAGTCGAGAGCAGCATACCAGTCCCCAGGATCTAAGGAAGGGATAATAGATGTTAATGTAACTATCCAGAATTTTGTTTTCTTTTGATGCTTGTTTAAACTGTCTTGCATCTAAAATTGGTCTGACAACCTGCTTTGCCTTCAAGACTAGGAAGTAACTGTCATAAACAGATAGCTAAGGGTTAATGTTTCTTTTACCTGTAAACGGTTAACAAAGGGAACCAAACACCTGACCAGAGGACCAATCAGGAAACAAGATTTTTCAAATCTCAAGGGAGGGAAGTTTTGGGTGTGTGTTCTTTGTCTCATCTCTGTTGCTCTCTAGGCTCTGAGGGGATCACTCTATCTCAGGCTTTCTAATCTTCCTGTTTCCAAGTTGTAGTACAAAGGTAGAAGACATAGGCTGTATTGTACTGTTGTTTTTTGTATTTGATGTGGTTGTGGTTTGATGAATGTTTTAATTGTATTTTTTTGGATAGCGCCTTTTATTCCAATTTTTTTCTTTTAACATAACCCTGTATATTGTCACTGATCGAGACCATTTTTATGTCTTTTCTTTCTTCTTTTCTATATAAAGGCTTTCTTTTTAAAACTTGTTGGATTTTTTTTCTAGTTGGGGCCAAGGACGATTGAGTCTGCTGCTCACGCAGGAATTGGAGGGAGGAATTGAAAATAGGGAGATTTCCAGCGTCATCCAGGAGCGCAAGTAACTAGGAGACAAAGGGGGGGGTTGTTTCCTTTGTGTTGAGACTCCCAGGGCATCTGAGTCTAGGGTCCCCCAGGGAAGGTTTTGGGGAGACCAGAGTGAGCCAGGCACTAGAATTCCTGGCTGGTGGCAGCGCTATCAGATCTAAGCTGGTAATTAAGCTTGGAGGTTTCATGCTAGCATCTCATTTTCTGAACTCTAAGGTTCAGATCTGAGTAGGAAAGCTATGACAATAACAAAAATAAAAGGGGGTATAGCCGCATAGTCCACTGTATCCAGGCTTTCTTACAATGCTGTTCTGGCCCGCCACCACTTTGCCTCATCAGCAAAGTTGTCTTTGAACATCATAACATTTGCACACAGACTGAAATCGTAATGACCCAGCAGTGTGCTGGTTTGTGATCCTAGGCTGTAAACTTCCTATGGAATAAAATTTCCAGCCGAACAGGTCTATCTTTTTTGCTTCTTTCCATTTTGGAGTAGAGGCCTGGTGTTCCTGTATCTCTTTTTTCTTAGTTGCAACAACTACCAGGAGCCTGGAGGAGAGAGATTATAGAAGTGTTCAAATCCCTTTGAAAGGACATAATATCTTTTTCTCCACTATTTTAGCAGTAGGAGGCAGGGAAGATGGGATCTACCATGGAACCCTGACTAGTTCCAGGACAGCCTCATTAATAAAGCTTACCATAGAAGGTCCTGCAGAGACTAAAATGTCTATTAGTCTTCGAATTTTTTCCTGCACCTATTCTGGATGGATATCTAGAGTTGGAGCCATGCTCCTCAACAAGTTTTGATAAACTGTGAAATCATCAGGAGGGGGAGAAGTAGACTCAGTCACTACTGCCTCAACAGGCAACGAAGAAGAGGAGGCTAAGGGTTGTTGAGGAGGTCCCTCCTCCAACTTTTCCACAGGAGAGTCCAGAGCAGGCAGATCCCCTTTAACAGTACTGGTATCAGAGGAGGGAAAACAGTGACCTAGCTACAGATGATCCTGGCCACTATAGAAGGGCAGAAAGGGAGCAGAGAGGCTCTCAAGCGTGAAGGAAGGTCCCCAGGGGTTCAAAAGGACCAATGGTAGGGATGTGGTACCCAGATATGGTTAGGCCATTTGCCTTAGCATGCTGAGGCTGTAACTGATACTGTGTTGGGCAGGCACCCAACTAGGCCTGCTGGGCATATTCTGGTGGAGATTCAAAAGATCCAACCTCAGTCTGATGAGGAGTCCTCTTCCTCAGATCGCGGGCAAAGTGACCTCATTGTTAGCAAGGAGACCAGCTCTGAGTCTGGAGATGGGGATACTGCCAAGATCACTGCTGACTTCCCTCTAGATGGAACTCTACAGATAAGTTCCACAACTGTGGAAGCCACTAGTACCAAATGGAGTTCTGGGGCTGGAGTCAGAACCTCAGGAACATGCACTTCCAATCCTGGTACTGAGTGAGACTCCTGAATAGCAGGGGAAACCAGCACTGACAAGTTAAGTAGTTTTCTGTCTGCCTTGAAAGCCTTGAATATAAAAAGGCACTGGAAAGGGCTCCTAAGGTACCAAAAGGTGTGCTAATCCTTCAGGGATTGGTGTCAATGGAGACTTCCTAGGCTTTGGAATCAGCAAACCCATCTGGCTTGTGAACTGTGTTTGGGGGTGCATTTTCCTTGAGCGCAACCCTAAGTCCTTATCTCAGCCCAGTGCCTTCACCCTAGACTTTAAAGGCCCCAGTACTACGTCTTTGAGAGATGTATGTAGTCTCTTTTTAGGTGCCGGTAATGAGGATATGCATCTGGACTGTCAGAAGAGGGGGAACACTCCTAACTGACGCGGATGTACTCAGTACCTGTTCCAAGTCAGAAGGTTCCTACAGCGGGTTAAGCACAGACTCCATAAGCAGGTACATGTTCTGGCAGCCAGGAGAATGAGGCATTAGTGTGGTACTGAGCCCGGTACTCAACGAGGAGCTGTGAACCCCACTCTAGAGAAATACTATTCTAAGCTTATTCTTATATCTATTTATGTACATATACACAGAAGTTCTCACAACAAATTTTTTAGTGGCCTCAGAGCGTGGCCACCAACTCTCACTAGTGTTGCACTAACACTTTTCCTCCCTAAAATTAATTAATTTTTTTAGGAAAAGCAATTAAATATGCACAGATCCACATCCAAATCACTGTAATGTATATTTGTAAGTTTTTTTGGCAGACTCAGTAACAAAAATAATACTGCCTCCATCAAGTGCTTAGTGCATCCTGGGGCTTGCAGATTTTGTATCTTTGTTAATATCACAGAACACATAGTAGCTACCTAAGAGGCTATGGAAAGTGATAAGTGACATTAACAAACATATATGTATCACTTTTCACAGCTAGTTAGTAAGTCTGCTGTGAAAAGCCATACTTGCACATTTGTTAACATCACTTTTCTCAGTGTGCCCCAGGACTCATTAAATCCTGGATGGGAGGGGCAAAGGGGGACGCAGCAGGGGTCAGAGGCTATGGTGGGATGAATTTGGGGCCAGGGGAGGCAGTGGGAGCCCGGGCCAATGAGGGGGATGGATGTGAGGCGGGGGGAGGTAGCAGGAGCCCAGGGCAATGTGGGGACAGATGTCGATGCGAGGCCAGGAAGGCAGCAGAGTCCTGGGGACAGGGGGAATGAATACAGGGCCATGGGAGGCAGCAGGAGCCAGGGATGATGGGGGTGGGTGACGAGCCCCACTGTTGCATGGCCAGAGCCAGGGCCTGGTGTCTGCTGGGATGGGGCTCAGTGCCTGCGGCCAGAACCCGGAGCTGGGGACCAGGGATCAGAGCCTGCTGCCGGACAGCCAGAGCCCAGAGCTGAGTGTCAGAGTCCAGGAGTACGTGGTTGGAGCCAGGAGTCAGTGCCTGCCGCTGCATGGCTGGAGCCAGCATTCACTGCTGCGCAGCCCCGGCCAGGGGGTTAGCACCTGGGGCCAGCTCCCACCACCACATGGCCAGAGCCCAGGAACAGAGCTGTGGGTCGGCACCTGCTGCCATGCAGCTGGGGTACGGGATCAGCACGAGGGGCTGGGGCTGCACGGCCAGAGCTGTGGGTCAGAACCTGCTGCCATGCAGCTGGGGCAGGGGATCAGCACCAGGGTCTAGGGCAGGGCAGCTGGAGCCTGGGCCCAGTGCCCATTAGCATATGGCTGGAACTGGGGGCCAGAGGCTGACTGAAGCTCCATGGCCAGAGCTGGGCATCAGCACCTGCTGTCCTTTGGCCAGAGCCAGGGTTTGGCACCCAAAGCCCTGTGCTTGAAGCCTGCTGCCATGCAGCTGAGGTTGGGAATCAGTGCCTGCCACTGCACGCTGGGGGCCGGAGCCTGCTGCCATGTAGCTGGAACCAGGGGCCAGAGCCACGTGTCCAGAGCCAGGGGAGGGGAAAGGGGGCGCACAGGGGGATGTCAGTACCTGATGCCCCGCGACTGGAGCCTGGGGCCACAAGGCCAGGTTCCTGAAGTCCCGCCACTGGAGCCTGCTTCCCAAAGCTCCTCTCCCCACCACTCGCAATGTGGGTCAAGAACTCACTTTGCTCCTGCAGCACTGTGCCTCACCTCTCTCCAGAGGCACTGCTTTGCCCCCCTCACTCCACTGCCATCACCACCCAGGAGGCTGTCGTGGCTGCACAAAAAGCCCTTCGTGGCTGCATGCAGCTATCATGGCCACATCTGAGAAACTTTGCGCTACACTAGACTAACACTATGGACAATATGCATACTCAAGAAGGAAGGCGTGCAGATGCAAAGATTGTAGCGCCAACAACCACCATCATTGGCGGCAGGAAGGAATTTCTGGGCAGGGGAGGTCTAGGGCAGTACGGCCCTTTATACATACAAGTAGCGGAACAAGGCACTGGAGGGGGCTCACACTGCTCCTATTGGTACTCATGAGGGAAAAATCTCCAACAACCACGCATGAGGAGCATACACATCTATATGAACATAAAATCACTTGAAGAACTTTCCTGTTCCAGCACAGGGGAGTCAGGGGTGAATTCAGGGGCAAGAGGGAGACAGGCCATAGAAGACAGCGCTATGAACATAAGAATGGCCATACTGGGTCAGACAAAGGGCCATCCTGCCCAGTATCCTGTCTGCCAGCAGTGGCCAATGCCAGGTGCCCTAGAGAGAGTGAATCTAACAGGTAATCATCAAGTGATCTCTCTCCTGCCATCCATCTCCACCCTCTGACAAACAGAGTCTCGGGACACCATTCCTTACCCATCCTGGCTAATAGCCATTAATGGACTTAACCTCCATGAATGTATCTAGTTCTCTTTTAAACCCTGTTAAAGTCCTAGCCTTCACAACCTCCTCAGGCAAGGAGTTCCACAAGTTGACTGTGCGCTGTGTGAAGAACAACTTCCTTTTATTTGTTTTAAAGCTACTGTCATTAATTTCATTTGGTGGCCCATAGTTCTTATATTATGGAAAAGTAATAACTTTTCCTTATTCAGTTTTCCACATCACTCATGAATTATATACCTCTATCATACCCCCCCTTAGTCTCCTCTTTCCAAGCTGAAAAGTCCTAACTCTTTAATCTCTCCTCATATGGGACCTGTTCCAAACCCCTAATCATTTTAGTTGCCCTTCTCTGAACCTTCTCTAATGCCACATCTGTACACATTATCAAGATGTGGGCGTACAATGGATTTATATAAGGGCAATAAGATATTCTCCGTCTTATTCTCTATCCTTTTTCAATGATTCCTAACATACTGTTGCTTTTGACTGCTGCTGCACACTGCATGGCTGTCTCAGAGAACTATCCACAATGACTCCAAGATCTCTTTCCTGATTAGTTGTGACTAAATTAGCCCTAGCATATTGTAGTATAGTTGGGGTTATTTTTTCAATGTGCATTACTTTACATTTATCCACATTAAATTTTTTGCCATTTGTTGCCCAACACTTTGCTTTGTGAGATCTTTTTGAAGTTCTTCACAGTCTGCTTTGGTCTTAACTATCTTGACAGTTAGGAGTTTTTCTAAACTTAACTTCCCCATACCAATTTCTCCCTACTGTTACTCACACCTTCTGTCAACTGTCTGTAATGGGCCACTCTCTTACCACTTCAGAAGTTATTTTTCCTCCCTTGGTATCCTGCTGTTCAAGTTGATTTATCTTGTTAGAATGAACTCACGCTTGGTAAAGCAACCTCCATCCTTTCATGTATTTGTACCTGCTCCTGTATTTTTCACTTCATGCATCTGATAAAGTGGGTTCTAGCCCACAAAAGTTTATGCCCAAATAAATCTGTTAGTCTCTAAGATGCCACAAGGACTCCTCGTTGTTTTTGTATTTGCTCAGGTTCCGATTCAGAAAAGTATTTAATCACATGCTTAACATTAAGCATGTGAACAGTTATATTGACTTCAATGGGACTGTTCACATTTTAAAATTATTTGGGGCCTGAGAGAGAGATTCTAGATTGGAGAATTTTATAGCCCGTAACTGAAGAGGCAATATAAAAGCCATTATGCTATACTAGGCACCTCCAAGCCCTCTCATCTTGGGAAAGATGTTGGACAGCATAGGAGAACTGCACAGTCATGAAACAAAGGAATAGCTTCACTCTTGTAACAGAGCATTAGACCCCCATTCTGAAATGGTAAATCCAAATTAATCTGACCTATCACAGTATTTATTTATAAAGAAATGAAGCTGTGACATAGAGACTATTTGGCAAAAAGCCCCTGTTATTTGCAAGCAATTTTCATCCTGGGAGCTGACTAACTCAATGCAACAAGCACATGCTTTACAGGATATTTATTCATAAAGAGTAATATGTAAGGTATTTACAGAAAGCTCTCAATTTGCCAAGATTCTTAACCTTTGTGAGATATATGTATGGGTAATATTTAATGTATTTATACTGAAAATGTGCTTTATGGCCTTGGAGTAGAAATTAGTCACCAGGAGATAATGTGCCTCGGAGATGACTCATTCAAGCAAGAGGGAACTGTCACCTCTCTCTAAATCAACCAGTGAGGTAATGCAAGGTTCTGTTGTCTACCCTTGCCACATCTCAGAACAGTCAATGGGAAGCATCAAAGACAATTGCAATGATCTGAACCACTTGGCAGTAAAAAGGGACATTATAGCTGGCAGGAGATCGCCCTGGCTATGAATAGAGACAAAATTCTGTTTCAGAACAGCAAAGAGTAGATAGATGAAGTCTTGATCCATTCACTGAGGAAAGCCCTAAAGGAGTGTGGGGCTTTCATTAACATTTTGATCCTGGTTCTTGTGAAATCAGCCAGCTCTGCAACAGACTGAACTTGTGGGGTGGGGGGGAAATCTACTTTATTACACAGGAAAGGTAATTACTGGTAAGTGTAGACCCAGATTCAAGTTTTGTGATTTTGTTTTGTATTGCAACCTGTTGTTTCCACTGCTCTCTCTTGTTTCTACTTAAATATTTATTCTTTCTTAAAAATTTCTCTTTCTTTCTTTCATAAGTGCTGTACAGTTTACAGGAGTTGGGGTTTAAGGTAAAACTGGTAAATGGAGCTACCCTGCACTTTTGGAGGCAAAGGATCTGGAATTTATGTGAGTAGCCAGAATCAGGGGCTAGATATCATGGGGGAACGTTTCAAAGAGATTTAAAAATGGAGGTGTACCTATTGTTAACCTGCAAGACAACGTTAGTGATGGTATAGCCCAGAGGAGAGCACTGGAGGGTCTGAAAGGCTAGTGGTGTTAGGGAGCTGATATCTAGCTACAGGACTGGCTCCAGGCACCAAGAGCCAAGCAGGTGCTAGGGGCAGCAATCTGCAATGGGTGGCAGTCCGTGTGTTTTTGCCCCCCAAGCAGAACGCCGAATTGCCTCCACGGACAGCGGGGGCATTCCGTGCGCTGTTAGGGTGGCGTGCGCATTTCCAGGGTGGCGGCAGCTTCTATGTTTAGCTGTCTCCGGCGGCACAGCTTCTGTCTTCTGGCTGAAGACAGAAGCTGCTGCCGAATTGCCGCTGCCACGGAAATGCGTGAGCGCCCTAACTGCGCACGAACTGCCCCCGCCGTCAGCAGCGACAGTTTGGAGCGCTGCTTGGGGCAGCAAAAACAGTAGAGGCAGCCCTGTCTAGCTATCACAAGAAAGACTCCCTCACGCTAGAGGCATGGAAAAACAAGGTGACTCACAGTCCTAAGTGCTCAAGAACCATCACAATGACTAACTGGCAACAGACACTTACTGGGAATAAAAAAAAGATTATTTTAAAAAATGAAAAGAGAGCCTTGCATCAGTTACTAATTTAAGTAGAAGCTCTTAAATAGTGAAAATTAATAAAATGATTGACAACATTCATAGGATGTATCAGAGGTAGAAAATGTATCACAAATAGAAATTTATAAGCTGTTGTCACAGAAGGAAGATACTATGGTAAGCACCCACAAGACAGATCGGTATTTATCTATCTCCCCAGGACCTAAGCTAGAACGATAACTCTTATAATTGTGTACATCAATTAAAACATAGTTAATTGAGCACTGTTGGGAGGCAGGGGAAAAGAAGAGCAGAAGAATCTGTTTCATAGGGTATAAATTACCTGCAAACAGAACATTGTCTCTGTGGCTGGAGAGCTGTGAACATTACAATCACAGAGTAGTTACGAGGTGGGGCCTTCACAAATCTTCTGAATTTGTCTCCATTCATGCGGATGACTGAGCGCCTTGAGCTCCATTCCATAAGCTGTTCCACCTTTTCCGCTAACAGATTCTGTAATCAAATACAAGGAGGAGGCATGTTAAATACAAGCACTATGAGGCTAAATTCTGCCCTTGTTTGAACATACCCAATAGAAGAATTTGACCCTCATTCTATCTACTTTTGACTGCAATTGAGTTAAAGATGTTTTACAAATATAATTGAATTTGGTTTGAAAAAAATTAAACTGATTAAAGTAGACTTGTAAGTTTTACTTAAGGAAAACGTTTTATTTCAAGTTCTGGAGAGTACAGCACTATTGTAGGTATCTGTGTCTAGAGGAAGAGACACCTGTATGCCCTTCTTAGCATACAACACGTCATCAATTTCCATTACAAGTAAGATTGTTTCACACATCTGCACAAAGAAGAAAATCATAGAGTATAGCATTATGTTACATTTGTTATGTAACAGTCAAGTCATAGCAAGACAATCACAGCCATTCAGATCTCAAATTAAAAGAAAAATAGAGCTGGACGCGCCAGAAAAGCAGCTATATCTTTGTATAACACAATAATTAGTTTAAAAAAAGCAGGGATAAAAGACAGATTTCCTTACAAGTGTCTACCATATTACCATGGCATTAAGTTATACTTACTAATAAGCATTGGTATTTTATTGTCAACAGGATTGCTACTGTTGTAATAATCGTCTTAAAAATTTTCCCTAATTATAAGCTCAACTGTAAAAAGTATGTGAAAGTTCATGAGATGTCACAATAACTCACAACAACAAATGTTTGTTCTTTTCTTTATTTCTAATAAAAGGTTTAAATGATTTTAATGGTGTTTGCTGTAGTACTAAGCAGGCTTAGGTTTCTCTATACTAAAACCTTAACACTATTTAATGTTGGACAGTGAGTAATTGGATTATGTCATCTTTGGGACCCTATGTTCCATCTAAATTAATACAACAGTATCATAGTCTATTATTAAGTTTGCCCAACATTTCCTACAAGACTCTGGTTTCAGTTGCTTATAACTTTGCTAAACTTTACCATTCACGCTGAAATTTCCCATTAAATGTTCTGCTGCAGGCTGATGTCTTGGAAAATTTATCCAAAACAGTTCAGCCACTTCTGAGAATGAGGCTATGAACAAAACACATTTTCCTCTCACTTTGAAAAATTCTACTGATCTCTTTTGAGAAGCTCTAGCATCTCCATGCTTTGGAGAAGAGATGTGAAATTTGGCAGGCAGTGACATTTATGTCAAGAATGTGCATCTTCCCAATTCCCAATAATTCACCTAAATTTAGCAAATTATAAGCCTCTTAAAAATTGCAGTTTGCATATGCTCATTAGATATATTAAAGATTTGCAGCTGTAGTCCCTGAAGAATCAGTTGGCATTGAGCTTGCTCCAGAACCTGACTGAGCATGATTTTCCCTGCAATTGCAGGGCTGCCGCAGAGTGGGCTGAGGCTGGTATCAGAACTGAGTGAAGGCAGTCTGTCTCTCTTGTGTTCTCAGTTCGCCCATGCTGGCAGTGCATAGTAAAGGAAGATATTTGTAGGACCCCTGCCTCGTTTATGGCATAAGTTGAAAGATGTGGAATGAATGAGACAGATAACACACTTCTCAGTGCAGGAAGAGAAAAGATGGTCTAATGGTTAAGGGAGCTGAATGCTTTCCGGGGAATTTGATTCTAACCCTGCCTCGGGCCACAGAGTTGCTGTGTGATGCTGGATAAATCACTTAACTCAAACTTTTCACAGTTAATCACTAATTGTGTGTTCCTCATTTTCTGGGCACCTGATGAGATGCCTTAGTGTCTGATTTGCAGAAGTACTGAACTCTGCAACTGAAGTCAATTGTTACTGTGCTTTGAACATGTAAAAGATTACATAATGCCAAGTATTCTGAAAAATCAAGTCCTAGGTGTCTCAAATTAGGCAACCAAAATCAGTGGATACTTTTAAACAAACAAACACTCTCTCTGTGCCTCAGCTCCCCACTGTAAAATTGATATAAGACAACTCCCTCATTTCACAGTAGCGTTGAAGATAAATGAATATTGAGAAGCACTTAGATGCTATGCAGATGAGCATCACAGAAAAGCCCATGAAGTATTTAATAATTCTGTCTCCAGAGCAGGGTTTGAATAGCGTGTAGTAAATAATGCCTTGTTCGATACACTGGACAAAGAAAAAACTAAATATTGAACAGTTGCTCATTAACTGAGCACCATCCATCCTGTAAACTGATGGATAGAGGCCTGTGCACACATTTATATTCCCAGATGCAAATATCCACAGATATAAATTTGGTATCCGTGGAACCGCAGGCCTCTCCCAGGAACCACAGCGGCAAAAAGAGCAGAACATGCGGCCACCATTCCCAGGAGCCAGCGCCCGCACCAGCAGTTCCTCTGGCCACTCACAGCCCTGCCCTCATCCCTTCCATGCAGCTGTCTGCGTCTCCTATTTGAGAGTAGTACGGCCACGCCAGAGGAGCTGCTGGCGCGAAGCACTGGCTCCTGGGAGCAGCAGCCCCAAGTTCTGCTCCTTTCACCACTGCAGTTCCTGGAAAGCCCTGCGGTTTTGTGGATACTGATTTATATCCGCGAATATAAATGTATATCTGCGCATGGCTCTACTGATGGAGGCAGTGGTCCTTATGTAAAAAAAATATGATGCGATCTAGTAATTAAAGACTATATAATAATACTTGTGCATTCACAAGGTGGGTAAATGAAGACTACATATGCAACTTTAATTCTGGCATGTCCTAACTTTTAAATGCTTGACTTTGCATCTGCTTAATGTCCTTTTTAATGTAGTTTGTGTTTATAATATGCATTTATTTTCATTGAGCACATGTAGTAATTAACAGTCATGACAAATGAGCATCCCTTCAAAAGACGTACAACAGCAGTCAAATATAATACTGCCCAGACAAGATAGTTTATTAAGCAGTGCTCTTAGTGACCCCTGCAATCAGCGCCCACTTATTGTTCAACTCCATGTCTGCAGTACGCCATGGCATCCAAGCTATTCTGCATAATAGTGTTCCAGAATCTGAACTTTCGTGAAAAAAAGCATTGCTAGCAGTTGTGGAAATAAATGTGTGAACTGATGTAGTGTCACTTGCCTAGGGCTATGTCTACTCTTCAAAGGCTGTAGTTAATCCACCTTTCCAGGAGGCAGTAGCTAGACTGACAGAAGAATTCTTCTATCTACCTAGTGCTCTCTGTACTGGGCGTTAGGTCAGCATAGTTATGTCTCTAAGGGATGAGAATTTCCCTGGAGAGATGTAGCTATGCTGATGTACATTTCCAGTGTAGAGCAGCCCTAAGTCTGCAAAGAGCTTAAAGCAATAGCTCAGATGTGAATATCCAACTGAGCCACTCAAGCCCACATAAGAGTCAGGTTCCCTGACCACAGTATTTGGCAGTTTTTTAAGATGTCATGAAATTCTGTACTTCTGCCAGCATCCACTGTTTTGTTTTCTCTTTCTCCCCACCCCATTGGGACCTTCCTGCAGCTGCCTCATGCTCTCTAGTTTTCTTCATAGGGAAGTTAATTGGATTACAGTGTGCACTGCCTGAACTGTTCCATGGAGCTGAGCTCACTCCTCTAGAATTTACAGATGTGCCCTTGACAGTTTAAAGGAGCTCAGTCTCTATCTTTTTCAGCCAACATAATTCAGTGCAGAGGGCACAAGACTGAAGTCGGAAGAGGTGGATTCTATTCTGGACTCTGCCATTGACCTGACTTGCTATGTGACCTTGGGTAAGTCTTAGTTTCCACATCCCTAAAATGGAGAAGATGCTGGCTCTCCTAAAGCCCATTGCCAACTCTGTCCACATATCTTTTCAAGGGACACCATCATAGGATCTAATCCTATCAGACATGCTATCAGAGGCTTGTTCATCTGCACATCTACCAATGTAATGTATGCCATCATGTGCCAGCAATGCTCCTCTGCCATGTACATCGGCCAAACCGGACAGTCTCTACACAAAAGAATAAATGGACACAAATCAGACGTCAAGAATTATAACATTAAAAAAACCAGTCGGAGAACACTTCAACCTCCCTGGTCACTCTATTACAGACCTAAAAGTTGCAATTATTCAACAACAACAACAAAAAAACTTCAAAAACAGACTCCAACGAGAAACTGCAAAACTGGAATTAATTTGCTAACTGGACACCATTAAATTAGGCTTGAATAATGACTGGGAGTGGATGAGTCATTACACAAACTAAACTATTTCTCCATGCTAATTTTTCCCCCTACTGTAACTCACACCCTCTTGTCAACTGTTTGAAATGGGCCATCCTGATTATCACTGCAAACATTTTTTTTCTCCTAATAGCCTACCTTATTTGATTAGTCTCAGAGTTGGTATGGCAATACTGATTTTTAAATGGTCTCTGTGTACGTGTGTGTGTGTGTGTATATATATATCTTCCTACTGTATTTTCCACTGCATGCATCTGATGAAGTAGGCTTTAGCCCATGAAAGCTTATGTTCAAATAAATTTGTTACTCTCTAAGGTGCCACAAGTGATACAGACTAACACGGCTACCACTCTGAAACCTGTCAGTATTAATACTGTCACTCCCAATTCAGCAGCTTAGGAGTGTGCTGTTTCAACCATTATTTAACTAACAGGACTCCTCAGCTCTCCCCATTTGGGAGGATACTGTGGGATACAGAAGTGGAATCCTATGGAGGTGTACTCATGAAGGCATTAAAGGGGTTACCTATCTTTCAAAACTCCTGCTCTCCAAATAGGCTTACCCTCATAAAGCCATATTGATCACCCCAACTTCCCCACTATCACTTGGCTTGACAAGGTAGAGATGAACTGCAGAATGTTAGGTAGGGCAGGGCTGTTTATATTATCAGTCAAAAGGCTGATGAAAACACACACCTATGCCCCCAAATGTTACTGCTGTAATAAAGATTCTATGGCCTCAGGTACACTTCAACAACAGGGTTCTATGCCATCACACTCACAAAGGAGAGCTTATATTCCAGCTTTCTACAGTCATACTTCCAGGAATAATGTCCCAGAACAGAGGTCTCTGGCTGTCTGGCCTTTTCCAGCAGTATAAATAAATAGGGCAGCCACTTATCCAGTCTATGCTGAAATTCAACTAGGTTCTATACTCTGGCAAAGAAGAAAGTACACAGCTCTAATGCAATATACCTTTGTTGATTTTCCTTATGGTTTTATTTGCCAAAAACAAAACTATTTGGGCTTTATTATTGCCAATCGATAACAGCCAAAATCCTGCACTGAACTACATCCAGTGTAACTCCACAGGCTACAACAAAAGAGGCTGCATGAATTGTAAATTAGTACAGAATTTAGCCTTGGATATACAGTAATTGGGGTCTGGAGTCTTACTTTGCATGGGTGGGGAGTAAAGTTTATAGCTAGTAATTCTGAAAGATGTTTCTACCACAACAAATCCTGAATCGGTAATTTAAAACATCAAATTTATTTTCACCCTGTTAAGTCCTGAAAACAAAAGGAAATGTTCATGCCTATAAAATGGTGTTCTGTGATTTAGAGCCACCAGTCTGAAGGATAAGTTCTTGATGGATTTACAATTCTGTTCATCACAGGCATGCAAATGAACAAATTAGTAAAAAGAATTTTCCTGCCAAAAGAAATATTTGCTGTTTTGCTTACACAGAGGAACTATTGGAGTACTTCCCTGAGAGAAACAAACAGAATAGATTAAAAAGAAACCTATCCTCTGCTAAGTTTACTCAATACAGGGCATGGTTCAAATTGTAAGATCTCAATTAAACAGTTTACAGATAGGAAATATCTTATTTCTATTTCAAAAGATCTACCAGTTTTGGATGATGTGCTCTAGCTAGTAATGTTCAATAAAAATGCAAGAGATGAACTGACAGCAGCATAGAAAATATGATTTCTCTGTGCTACATTCACTGAAGCTAAGAGATTAAGTCTGTAGAAACTAATGAAAGGATAGAAAGATTTTCAAGTTTTCACATAGCAACCATAGATTCCTTTTTGCCCTGTGTGGCTCCCAGAGACATAAAGGAATTTGCTTCCAGCAAAATGGGGTAGAGATCCCTTACTGATACTTTACAGATCTCGGAGAGCACTAGCAGAAGACTCTAGGCTGCTTGACTAGCAGAAACATGAGAAACAAATATCATTATGCACAGACCCTAGTAACTATTCCTGTCAAACTATAAATAACCTAACTGAGGCACGGCTTCCTTGATATTTTCAAATCGCCCAGGCTCAGTTGTTAGTCGGTTTATTTTTAAAATCCACCAGAAAACTTACTGCAAGTACAGTATTCTAAAAACCAGAAACAACTATGATTTTGCAATGTGCTTCAATGACACTGAAGGATTCCAACTCTCCTAAAAAATAAAGACTTTCATTCAGTACATGGAGTGAAAACCCCTGTTGATTTCAAGGGGGGCAGGATTTCACCCTGGGTTCTGAGAGACTTCTTATTAATAATATCCTGGCATTTTCTGGTTTAATGCTATCCCAGGATGTCTCTTCTCATAACATCGTTGATACAAAAGATCTTCCCATGACTCATGATATCTGATCTCACAAGCAAAACTAGAAGTGCTAGGAGGATTTCAAAAACTGAAGGCATTTTTTAGTCATCGAAAAACCCATTTACAGTATGTGCTTAACTGAGAGTTCATTTTAAATTTATATTTTAAAGTCTGACCACTTGAGCTCTGGAAGTCAGACGTATTTCAGGTTATGCTTATAGTTTGACTTCAGAGCATGTGCTGAAAGTGACATCTACTTTTCTATCACTGGGCTCAGACAATTAAACATTTCCACTTAAGGAAAAATAAGTGTTTTGACACATGCTGCTACTGTTGGGACCCACTTTGGTGATTTCATGCTTCAGGAAATCTGTATAATTTCCACAAAACCATTAGAGGAATTTTTTTGTGCTATGACAAGACCAAACTGCCATGACTTTCTCTTACTTAGTATGTAAGGAGAACACCTTAATCTGTTTAGATTCTTTCCAGTTGGAAAAAAATTACTCATAACCAAAGAGGTTTTAGAGAATTAATATTTCATGGATTAAAAATGTCCTGTGTAAATTGTATCTCATGAATAAACTCCTCTTTCCGAAAAGTTGCAGTGTATTGTAAGGAAAAAGGTAGTGGGATAACTGCTGACAGAAAGCACTAACAGAAAATGCCCTGCTGATTTTAGATAGATTAGACAGAAATAATCTGATTAAAACAGTTAGCAAAGTCACTGTTTGAAAAGGCAGCAGTCCAGTTCCAAGTATCCCCACTGTGGGCTGTTCTGACTCAGATTAAACAATAAAAACAACAAGGAGTCCTTGTGGAACCTGAGAGACTAATAAATTTACTGGGCATGAGCTTTTGTGGGATAGAATCCACTTCCCTAGATGCAATGTTGTACCCAACTGATCCCAGGATGTGAGAGAGCCAAAAAGGGTCAGGTAATATGTTTTATTGGACCAAATTCTGTTGGTGAAAGAGACAAGCTTTTAAGTACCACAGAGCTCTTCATCTGGTCTGGAAAAGGTAATCAGAATGTCATGGCTAAATAAAAGGTAGAACAGATTGTTAAGCATAAAGAGTTAACACATATTGCAAGAAACCATTCAAATAAAGGACGTGAGCAATTAAAACCTCTGCAGTCACAGGTCAAAGAAGAGATAGTGAGTTACAGATAACTGTAACAAGACATAAAACCAATATCTGTATTAATTCTCTTATGTTTCATGTCTAGCAGAGTTAGGTTTGTTTTTTGAAAATATTGTGCAGGTTTCCTTTGAGGATGAGTACAGAGAAGTCAAATATGGAATGATCATTTTGTCAAAAGTGTATGCACATAGACAGTGCTTAATTTGTGCCGGGGCTTGCCAGGACTTAGAACCAGCACCTCTAGGCGTGGCAGTTCATAGTCCCAGCACCTCTGGGCTTGCTGCATCAGTTATCAATGTAAAAAAAAATTGGTTGAACCCCGGCACCTAATTGCTTGAACCTGGCACCTCTTTCATTACAAATTAAGCACTGCCCATAGATGATAGCGTTTTTTTGTCTTTTATCATTCTTCTGCGTATGTTCATTCAAGAGCATAGAGATTGTCTAGCATCACCCACATAGTTAGTGGTGCCTGTGATTCACTGGATGAAGTACACGAGTTCTTGTGACAGGCATGTGTAGGACCCATACATCTTGAAAGGTATGGTGTGAGGGGTATTGATCATCATAGCAGTGGAGATATGGCTGCAGGATTTGCATCTGTTATGGCGGGGTCTGGTACTGCTCTGAGTTGGGATGTCCTAGTCAGTGGGGAGCTTGCTTCTGACAACAAGCTTGGTGAAGTTGGGAGATTGTTTGGAAGGCCAAAAGAGGGTGTTTGGGAAAGGGCCACTTCCACCCTGATTGAATTGGCCTCATTAGCACTGACCCACCACTTGGCAACTCCCATCTTTTCATTTGCTGGTCATGCCTAGTGGTCAGAGCAGGAGTCATGCACCAGGAAACTTAGCTGGGGTTCAAAACCAGAGGCCAGATACCAGAACCAAGGGGCAAGCCAGAGTCAGAGTCTGGAATTGGAGCAAAAGGTCAGAAATGAAGTCAGAGGCCAAAGCCAAGGCCAAAAATCAGAGCCAGAATTAGAGTCAGAGAATTAAGCCAAAGTTTGGAGCCAGGGCTCAGAAGTTAGTCAAGAAGGCAAGATCCAATGAAGATGACATCCAGAAACTCACTCAGCTGAATGGACAGCTTCCTGTGCCTCTTTACAGCTTAAACAGCATAGCCAGAACAATCAGTGGGGCTGGGTGTTCCTCTAGACAGGATTCTTGTGGACAGTGCCTCTGGTAGGGCTATGGTTCTGTTAGCCATCAACCAAACAGGTAGTAGCAAGCTGCCAGATGGCAGCTGGAATAGGAGGGTTGCCTGGAGACCCATCGATCCTCACAAAGATATCCATTGATGTGTGTGTGTTAGAGAAGGCAAGATCAAAGAAATGTGCCTTGACTTGGAGCAGAAAATGGTAAGGTTTGTGATGGTCTTTAGTTCCTGAGGACAGTTCATTCCACAATCTCAACTGCCCACATGCACCCTGCCTCCCAGAGAAATTCTGTCTCCTGGCGCAGGCTAGCTTTCCCCTTATTGTAGAAAGTTCTATTGTGTCAGAATAGCATAACTGTGGACAGTAGTCTTTGTCCATTGAGCTTGAGCAGTCTGTCCTTTGAGCTTTAGATAATCTTTTGGATATTATGAGCCTACACACTTTGAGATAAGTACCACGTACTTAAGTACTTGATTTGAAATTCTATGGGAAGCCTCTGTAGAGAGTAGAGGACAGATTGGATGTGTCTGCAGTGGCCTGAGTGCTGAGGAGACATATTTCAGCATTCTGTACTAGTAAGAGTTCCCTAAATGCTGAAATCTTTATGTCCAAGTATACTAAATTGCTGTAATCCAGCAGAGATGTGACAAAGGCATGAATGAATTAATCCAAGTCTTTGTCCACCAGGATAGAACAGAGTCTCCTAGCCAAGAGGAGATGGTAGAAAGTGTTACTCATGGATGCTGCAAAGCAAAAGCTCAGTATCAGATAGGAATCCAAGAGCACTCCTACAGTATGGACTGAACAGATCAGTGGTGGGTGGGTGGGCATCTTCAGCCAGTGGAGAATTCAACCTGGCTGCAAGATCTTCAGAATACCTTCCTCTGCCCACTAGTATCACCTTTGTCTTCCTTGGGTTCAGCTTCAGCAAGCTGTGGATACAGTCTCTCTCCTTCCACCCCTTCTTGTTTGGAATAAGAGAGGGCATCTGTTGTTTTGACTCACTGAAGTTCCTGTATCTTGTTAAACTGATCAAGAGATATAACCAGTTGATCTTTCTTTTTATAAAAGTGATGAGAGGACCTTAGTGGAATATACTATTCATGTATATGAAGACTTTGGCCTTATTTAAATCAGTTTACTGATTTACAGAATTCTATTGTGCACTTGCTAGCTATATATCTGTAACTCAGTGAGATTATTTTAGATGAATTACACATCTGAGGAAGAGGAATCCTTTCTTTAAAAAAAAAAAAAAAAACAGAATGGGAAGAGACTGTCTAGGAAAGAGTAAGGCAGAAAGGGATCTAGGGGTTATAGTGGACAGGGCGGCTCTAGACATTTCACCGCCACAAGCATGGCGGCATGCCTCTGCCGGTCATCGGTCCTGCGGTTCCAGTGGACCTCCCGCAGGCGTGCCTGCGGAGGGTCCACCGGAGCAGCGGAACCAGCAGACCCTCCACAGGCATGCCACCGAAGGCTGGCTGCCTGCCGCCCTCCTGGCGACTGGCAGAGTGCCCCCCGTGCCATGCCGCCTCCCAAGCATGCGCTTGGCGTACGGGGGCCTGGAGCCGCCCCTGATAGTGGACTACAAACTAAATATGAGTCAACAGTGTGATGCTGTTGCATAAAAAGCAAACGTGATTCTGGGATGCATTAACAAGTGTGCTGTGAGCAAGACACAAGAAGTCATTCTTCCGCTCTACTCTGCACTGGTTAGGCCTCAACTGGCACCACATTTCAAGAAAGATGTAGAGAAATTGGAGAGGATCCAGTGAGGAACTACAAGAATTATTAAAGGTCTAGAGAACATGACCTGTGAAGGAAGGCTGAGAGAATTGGGTTTGTTTAGTTTGGAAAAGAGAAGACTGAGAGGGGATATGATAGCAGTTTTCAGGTATCTAAAATGGTGTCATAAGGAGAAGGGAGAAAACCTGTTCACCTTAGCCTCTAAGGATAGAGCAAGAAGAAATTTGCTTAAACTGCTGCAAGGGAAGTTTAGGTTGGACATTAGGAAAAAGTTTCTAACTGTCAGGGTGGTTAAACACTCGAATAAACAGTCTAGGGAGGTTGCAGAATCTCCATCTCTGGATATATTTAAGACTATGTTAAATAAATGTCTATCGGGGATGGTCTAGACAGTATTTGGTCCTGCCATGAGGGCAGGGGACTGGACTCAATGACCTCTCGAGGTCCCTTCCAGCCCTACAATCTATGAATAGGTATTATAACTAGATTGGCACCAAAAAAAGTCAAATATGAGACTTCTAGGATTACTGTCATTGTGCAGCAGAAAGTAATAGCGTTTGTGTCAGCTCAGTGGTTTGACCATTGGCCTCCTAAACCCACGATTGTGAGTTTAATCCTTGAGGGGGCCACTTAGGGTTCTAGGGCAAAAATCAGTACTTGGTCCTGCTAGTGAAGGCAGGGAGCTGGATTCAATGACCTTTCAAGGTCCCTTCCAGTTCTACGAGATAAGTATATCTCCAATTATTAAACCTCTGTAACCAATATTAGCAGAATACAATCTGTTATATATGTGTGTTAATTTTATGTGTTGAGAGCCACTGTATCAGTACTGCAAATGCTTCTCTCTCTCTCTCTCTCTCTCAAGAACTGCTTCAAAGTAAAGAAGTAGGTCTTAGTACTTTAGACATGAGCAAATACATGCATAAAATTACTCAAACCTGCAAACAAGTCAATAAGAAATCTTCATTCCCTTTCTAGAAATTACTTGTTTTGAACATGATTTTGGTTAGAAGTATGAGTTGACTTGCAATCATGGTTAGAGATCTGGGTGTAGATTCTCAGCTAGTATCAATTGTCATTAATGCAATGTCTTGAAGTCAATGGAGTTGTGACAATATTCAACAGATGAGGATCTGCTTCTTGGAATTAAAGTAGAGAATTTCATCTTTACGAAGAAGAATAATTTTCAGATACTAAATCTAAAGTGTTCTTTTAAGTTTGAAAAGACAGGAGCTAGGACTTTAGTGAGTATTGATTCTTTCTTTATATTTTAGCCTATATGTTTGTCTATTAGCAAGAAAGACAAATCTGATTAACCGAATTCCTAGTTACAAGAGTTGCCACTTTGAGACCAGTTTATAAAAAAGAGTAATAGTATTTCTTCTAACTTTCATTGTTGAAGAAGCAAACTTTGAAGACAATAAGTTTGATTTAGACAACATTTTATTGCAGAATTCTTGATATCTATTTCAGGGATTAATATCACCACGGTATCTAAGCACTTCCCCAGTAAAATAGATTTGCATGAAAAGATCTAAGTAGACATTATGGAGTCTAGTGTGTGAATGGAAAGAACTTTGTGTGAATTCTAGAGTTTATTTATCTATTGTTCCTTTAATTTTATAGAGTATCACCAAAAGTGTAATTTTTTGACAATCAAAACATCTTTCTATACAGGTTCAAAACTATAGATTGAATTAACCAGTTATGGGTGTGTACTTCAACCAAAGTAAACTTCCCCACAGCTGTGAACTCTTCAAGATGCCCACCAGCATCCCTTTAGGAAGGACTCAAATCAAACCATTTTAGCACATTACCTTGAACACCCACCACTTTCTCAGGTGATACAGCCGCATCTCATGATCAACTGTCTCAAATGCAGAGAAGTCCAGGAGAAAGATAATGGTTATCAATTCTCTATCCATTAATAGGAAGATATTATCCATTAGCATCACTAAGTCATTTTCACTTCCATATCCTGGCCTGAATCCAGATTATGCCAGGTTTAAAACATTAAATTTCAATGAGATTACCTATAAATTCCCACTTATATTAAATGAAGTCTTTACAGTGTAGACAGGGCACTGGCGTACACTAGTAATGCTGCTTACGGAATAAAGCCTAAATATTACAAACACTTAGGGCATAGCTATACTACAAATTGAAGTCAACTTCAGTTAAATTCATATCCAGCCGCCACAGTAATTAAGTCAGTAGCACATGTCCACACCATGCAACTTGTATCGGTGGAGCATGTCCTCACCAGCAGCACTTGCATCAATGCAGAGAGCAATGCACTGTGAGTAGCTATTGCCACAATGAAATTTGCCATAGGGGATTCTGGAATGGACTTGCAATGCCTCATGGGACCAAAACATTCTCACGGGGGGGGACTGGGAACAAGGCTTCAATATCTCATGATGCAGTTCTCTCTCTCCCTCCCCTGATTTCAGTTAGACCCCATAATATTTTGAGCCTTTCTTCAAAAAGCTGGCATAGCCACACATATGCCATATCCTGAGAAGCATGGACCCCATTCAGCAATGCATGATTGTTTTCCAGAGCTATAAGAAGAGTCACCATGCAGAACATTGCAATGTGGGATGGTTGGGAGAGGTGCATAACACACACATCTTTAGGAACTCCTGTCTGTTCAGAAAGCTGCAAGAAGGGACTTTCTTTTCAGAATGAACCATCACCACAGGTGATGTTGAAATGCCAATAATGATCCTGGGAGGCCCAGCCTACCTTATTTCCATGGCTCATGAAGCTGGACACCAAGGATTGGTTCAAAAAGTGCAGAGTGGTGGTGGAATGTGCCTTTGCCCATTTAAAGGGTCACCGGTTCAGTGTGCTTACTAGGTTAGACCTCAGTGAAAGCAATATCTCCATTGTTATAGCTGCCTGCTGTGTGCTTATAATATCTGTGAGGCAAAGGGAGAGAAGTTTCCACAGGGGTAGAGCGTGAAGGTGGATAGGCTTTCTGCTAATTTTGAGCAGACACATACCAGGGCCATAAGAAGAGCTCAGTGTGGAGCACTGCATCTCAGGGAGGCTTTGAAAACCTATTTCAGTAATGACGTACAGTAATATGCACTGTTTCTCTGTATTTTGCCTTCTCAGTGTGAACCTTGCTGTTACTGCCGGGTTTTTGTTTCCAGCACATCCCCTCTATTTACTCAGTTTACCGGTCTGTCTCCTTTTTCCTTCCCCCATTTTTAAATGAATGAAGATTAATTCATTCTCAAGACATGGACTTTTATTATTGAAGAAACATCCTGAAACTTAAAGAACACAAATAGAATTGGACACATGGTGGAATAAAATTGGAGGGGAAAACCACAGTCAGCTTATCTTTAAAAGCACAGTGGCTGCGCTTTTCACACATCATTGTATGTGCAGCTTTTATTCTTAGGACCCTCCTCCGGTGGTGAGTTGAAGGGATATTGCAGCTTCCCACCTCGCCTCCAGGAACGTTTGGGGAGAGGGAGAGAGAATATTATGGTGCTGGAATGCCATTGTGCAGGGGCTGCAGAGGGAGTCTAGCCTGAAGGTGCTTCTCCTGAAGGTCAACCTGATGCCTCAACATGGCTGTTTGGTCCCTCACAATTCCCAGCATCTTCTGCTGTGTGCCACACTCTCTCTTCTGCTCACTATGTCCATGTCCAGTTTTTCAGAGAGAGAAATCCTCCACGTCCTCTGCTCAGTGTCCACTGTCCCAGAGGCATTTTTAATCTCATTAAACATGTCATCACATGTTCTCTTTCCCCTTTGTCTTATCTGGAAGAGCCTCTCCACTAGTATAGAGGACAAGCTGAAGTCCGCACTTTCAGCTGTAAGCTATGGAAAGAACAAAGCAACCGTCAGTACAGACCCAGTGTCTAGTGCAGAGTTGCTATATAAAAATCACTTCCCTTATTTCATGCAAATTTAAGTAAGAACATTTTCATTTACACCAGGTATTCACTGTACCAGTATGCTGTCCCAGCCATGGTGAGTATGGTACTGGGGCACAGGCACCGGATCATCATCAGCATGGGGTGGGCAACGTGTAGTGGGACCAGAGGTGAGCAGGGGACCATGCCACTTCCCCTTTAAAACATGGGCATTGCCTGGAGATCAGGGACCAGCATTCACCCTCCCAAACTACAATCCTTGGCAGAGGCTGTGCCGGGGGGTGATTGCAGTGGCGAATCCAAACCACAAAATTTGTCTTCTCTCCAGTCCATCCCAGTGCCGCTGCTGCTAGCTATTGCCCAAAACTCAGAGTTTCTAAAGGTCAGTACTACCCTGTCACCCAAACTACAACCATGTTTTGGAAATTGGGATGTAGAGGTGGAAAAATCACAAGGATGGGAGGAACACATGCACTATTGTTTGGACAGACACCATCATTTGTGGTACAAGTAGCTGCAATGAAAACTACCATTGTCTCCCTTAGGTGGCCGTAGCTGATATCACTCTCCTGAGGGTAACAGATACAGCAAAGGAACAGATGCTGCATGTGTCAGGGTACAGAACAGGTCCATATGCTGCTATGCTGTGTACTGCAATGATGCCAGCTGAATTAATACTGGAGTAATGGGAAAGTATCCTTCAACAATGGAAGAAATAAGGCAGCCCTCCACAGAAACCTTCTGCAATGGATTGCAGAGTACCTCCATGAAAGTTTCCTGGAGATCTCTATGGAAGATTCCCAGGCCATCCTTGTGTACATCAACAGCCATTTTTGTGGGGGACCCTCTACCTAGCTGGTGCCGCCACTGGGGAGCAGATAGCCATTCTAACTCACCTTGTTAATTTTAATAAAAAATAGGATATAAGAACATGTGACCCCAAAATATTACTTAAAATACCATACTCACCAGAGGTTCCTTCCCCGGCACCAAACTTGGCCACGATGCTGTTCTGCAACTGGCTGGACTACAAACAGCTTCTAGATCTCTGGGAGAATGGATCCCGTTCGCCTGTCTCCCATTCTCCTCCTCTTCCTCATTCAAAACCTCCTCCTTAGCGTTGCCTGTGCTGACCCAGGACTCTGACTCCTCAGAGGTATCCACTCTGCTCTTGGGGGTCATAGCAGGGTTGCCGGTGAGAATCGCATGCAGTTCCTTGTAGAAGCGACATGTCTGTGGTGCTGCACCAGAGTGACCGTTCGCCTCCCTTGCCTTTTGGTATGCTCGCAGCAAAACCTTGATTTTCATGCGGCACTGCTGTCTGTCCCTGGTACAGCCCTTCTTGCCCAGGCCCCGCACTATCTGTTCATAGATGTCTACATTTCTATGACTGGAGCAAAGCTGTGCCTGCACAGCCTCTTCTCCCCACAGACCAAGAAGATCCATCTTTTCCTGTGTTCTCCGGTGTGACATTCCCCGGGTGTTATCTGGACCAGTGATCTGCTAGGTCACTCCAATCCTTGACTCTGGGAGCCAGCCTTACACTGCTCTGCTGTGAGAACTCCCACTCCCGGGCTGTTCACGCACAGCCTCTGGCGTGTAAGCTGCTCCTTGGATTGTGCAACGGAATGACACCAGCCAATACCTCTGGTCCCAGACACAACCCTAGGAACCTTCATCTTGCAGTGTCCAGTTATGCCCACTGGATGCTGTAAGCTTATATGAGTTTGTCAATTTAACAAATTGATATGTACCAGACTTGTTCTCCTAAGGGGAGCCTCTGACAGGCTTCAAACCAAACACACTGCTTCAGGCAGAATAAACAAACAGATTTATTAACTACACAGATAATTTTTAAGTGATTATAAGTCAAAGCAGATTTGGTCAAATTAAATAAAAGCAAAACACATTCTAAGCTGATCTTAACACTTTCAGTGCCCTTACAAACTTAGATGCTTCTCATCACAGGCTGGCTGGTTGCCCTTCAGCCAGGCTCTCCCCTTTGATCAGCACTTCAGTCGCTTGATGGTGATGCATGTAGATGGAGGTGGAAGAGAGACAGCATGGCAAATGTCTCTCCCTGTAATGTTCTTTCTTCCCTCTTGGTCTTGCCCCACCCCTTCAGAGTCAGGTGAGCATTACCTCATTGCAGTCCCAAACTGACCAAAGGAAGAGGGGTGACTCACTCAAGAGTCCAACAGATCCTTCTGTTGCTGCCTAGGCCAGAGTCCTTTGTTCCTGTGAGGCTGGGCTGGGTTTGTCCCATATCTGCCCTGATGAGGTGTGAATTGCCTCTCTGCTCTTGGAGAGTTTTTGCCTGGCCTTATTTTAAGTCATATAGACACATTTTCAGCCTCATAACTATATACATGAAATTATAACCTGTAACATCACTATAACATTGCTGTAACAACATTGCTCAGTGCATCATGAGCCTTCTGAAGACACCAGACATGACAAACTTTGCATTGTATAGCAGACAATCATTTTACAAGGATAAACATGGGGGTGCTGAGTGTTTCCCTGAGGTACAGAGTGTCACACCAGGCTAGAGCGCGTTTGAAGCATGGAACCATCACAATCAGCTGGGCAGGTGAGCTTTCCACATTGAAGGGGCTGTTTGCTCTCTATAGCAGAGTTGAAAACGTTTACCAAAGCAGTCAGAGCAGGGCATTGTGGGACACCTCCTGGATGCCAGTTAGATTGACTTAAGCAATCCAGTGTCTACACTGCCGCTACGATGACCTAACTACATTGAATTAAGAGCTATGCCTCTTGGGGAGGTGAGTAATTAAGTCAACATAGCAGGCAAGTTATGTTTGCAGAAGGGATCTGGTAGTGTAGACACATTCATTATTAACTTGACATAAGGCAGCTTACATTGAGCCAACTGTGTAGTTTAGACCAGTCCTTAGACTCATTCTTAACTTCACGAATGACTAGTACCAATGTATTGAATAAAATTAATCAAATACAGTTTAACAGCGTGTTTGCTGAACTGGGGTCTAGGAAAGAAATTTCAGTGTTATTGTAGGAATTTTTTTCAATTACTGGCCAAGAACTTGGAAGTAGCTAAAAGAATGGGGAAGTGGATATCAGATGACTTAATTATAAATTAAAAGGTTACTACAATAAAACCACTAGTTAAACCTCAAAGAATATTCTGTTTAGATCACCTTTACACTGAAACTACACCTCTACCTCAATATAACGCTGTCCTTGGGAGCCAAAAAATTCTTACCATGTTATAGGTGAAATCGTGTTACACTGAACTTACTTTGATCCACTGAAGTGCGCACCCCTCCCCCTGAGCACTGCTTTACCACATTATATCCAAATTCATATTATATCAAGTGGCGTTATATCGAGGTAGCAGTGCATAATGTTCTGGGATAAGTATTATATAGGACATCCAGGAAGATTCCAAATAGTTTTTATATAGAAAAGCTAAAGAGGTTCAACTTACTCTCACTGCAAAATACATCAGGGTAATCCAGCAGAAGTATTATGAAGGAGTTTGATTAAAAGGAAACACAAATAAACAAATAAAGGAAAATAATCCTTTAAAATTAGGGAATTCCAGCAAAATTATTTCAGTCAAGGAATACTAAAATTAGAACAAGTTGTCACAACTACCAATAAAAATAATAAATGTGAAAAACCCTGTTACTGCAATCTGTAGAATGCCAAAGAAAAAGCCAAAGCAAAGAAATGTTAATGTCAGTGGGAAGCGGCGCAGACTGAGGGATGTGTGGTCACTGCTTCCCGCTGCCCCCATTTGCCTGGAGCGGCGAACCATGGCCAGTGGGAGCCATGATGGGCCGAACCTGAGGACGCAACAGGTAAACAAACCGGCCCAGCCTGCCAAGGTGCTTACCCTAGCGGGCCGCGTCCCAAAAGTTGCCGACCCGTGTCCTATGTGATATACCTCTTTTCTTCTGAAAAAGGAAAGAAGAAAGTGAGAGAATCACAATACTAAGAATCTCCAGAAAGGAAGGTTAGCGGCACAGAAGGATACTGAAATGAATAGTCTAAGGAAAAACCTGATACTTACTAGTCTTTTAAAAAACGCATATACTTTGACTTCTAATTCAGGAAAATCTTTAAACATGTGCCAACATGACTTAAGCACATATCTAACTGAAATCCCATTGACTATAACTTTTAACACTTATTAAAGTGCATTCCTGAATAGGGAAGCACTCCTAAACCCTCAAAAAGCATCCCACTTCTACAAATCATTATGACATGCTGCAAGTTTCTTCTACACAAATTTAACATACTATCTTCAAATATTAGTAAGTATTAGCTAAGACTGTGTGTTTGCTGTAGCCCTTACCTCTGTGACTTTTAGCATTTATTTTAATGAAAATCAGTCTTTATCATCTTAATCCTTAATGAGGACTTCTCCTCCATGAATAACATTTTCAAATTTAGCTAAATCCATTGTAGGGGATTATGGTTTAATAGTTTAAGGCCATCTAAAAATGTTGAATGGTTTTATATAATTGTTACTTAAAATAAAGGATATTGACTTCTCAGAATTTTCCATAACCAATTAAAATATTATGTTTTAAAGTAAAATTACTTTTGTATTTTTTGCCACGACAAAGAGCTGGCCTTAATTACTACCTGAACTACATGAAACATATGTTCATTTGTTTCTCGGGGGTGGGCAGTGGGAACAGAACAGAAGGTAGATATAACATTCTTTTCCATACTCCTTGACATAAATTATCTTCTATTGTTTTCTGAACCTGGAGCCTAAAGTGTCTTTAAAAATGTAGAAAAATAACTAATTCCCTAAGTTATGTTCCAGTTTCAAAATCTCTCTCAAGCACTCTCTGTGAAGATAATCTGAATATTCTACTGAACAATGCTATGTTATTAACTGTTGCAACAGTTTACAATTAGGTTTACAAGCACTTTCTTAAACTTTCCTTAAGAAAACATCTTTAGTTTATAATTACTGCTGTTACAGAAAAAAATAATGCAGAAGCTGGTCTTCCAGCATCAAGTAGTTCATGTGATAAAATACTTCCCACCAGATGAAAGCCACTTTACATGGAACCACAACAGCTGCTTTCCATGCTATCACCCTATGAAAGCTGAATAGAAAAAAGAACAAAGAATTTCCCAACAACCAACAATTTCATGGATTTTTACAATAAAAAATAAGTTTGAATCTCACAAGAGAGCTTGCAGCTTCTTGCACAGTGACTTTCTTCTTTAAAAATAAAGCTCTTCCAGAAAAACTGTTCAACATTATTTGTCCTGCTTTTTTCTGCAGCCAGCAGAGAAAGATAGAAAGGAAAGTCAAGTCAATGTTAATTTGAATAGGAGGGTTATTTTCTTTAGGGCAAAAGTCTAGGAGTCAGGATATTGGTTTATACTCTCAATTTATGCCACAGAGTTCCTGTGTGACTATGAAGAAGACATTTAGTTCCTCTGTGCCTCAGTTTTGTCTTCTGCAAAATGAGGCTAACACTGCCAGGCTCCTCTGGGGTTTTCAGAAACTTAAATTAATATTTGTACAGCACCTTGAGGTCATTAGATGAAAGGCACAATATAAATGTGAAGTATTATCAAAATAATTTTGGTGTGCTGAAAAAATAGGCATAAAATCTACTAGTGGCAGAGAATGGCTCCCTCGTATAATTGGGCTCTTCGCAACATGGCTCATGCCCTCTTTTACTCAGAGACAAAACAATATAATGCTCTTGTACTTCATAATCTGTGTGGTTGTATTCATTGTACAAAACAGTGGCAAACTATAAATGAGACTTGCTTAAGGAACTGTTTCCTATGGAGTACCCAGTGTCAATAAAATGTCCACAATGACTCTAAAAAATGGTTACTCACCTCTTGTAACTGTTGTTCTTTGAGATGTGTTGCTCATATCCATTCCAATTAGGCAGGCGCGCACTGTGTGCACGGCCGTCAGAAAGTTCTTCCCCTAGCAGCATCCGTTGAGTAGGCTGTGGAGCCCACTGGAGTGGCACCTCCATGGTGCTCAATATATGACCCTGCCAACCCAGCACCCCGAGTTCCTTTTTGCTGGCTACTCCAACAGAGGAGAAGGGGGGCGGGTTTGGAATGGATATGAACTACACATCTCAAAGAACAACAGCTACAAGAGGTGAGGAACCGTTTTTTCTTCTTCGAGTGATTGCTCATCAATTCCAATTAGATGACTCTCAAGCCTTACCTAAGCGGTGGGGTCGGAGTTAGGGAACACTGATTCCGGCACTGCTCTACTGAAAGCCATGCTGGATGATGTAATAATGCGAGGTGAAGGTATGCACCGAGGACCAAGTTGCTGCCCTGCAGATTTCTTAGCCCTGGTCTACACTACATGTTTATACCAAATTTAGCAGTGTTAAATCGATTTAACACTGCACCCATCCACACAACGAAGCCCTTTATATCGATTTAAAGGGCTCTTAAAACCGATTTCTGTACTCCTCCCTGACGAGGGGAGTAGTGCTGAAATCGGTATTGCTATGTCAGATTAGGGTTAGTGTGGCCACAATTCAACGGTATTGGCCTCCGGGCGGTATCCCACTGTGCACCAATGTGACAGCTCTGGAAAGCCATCTGAACTTGGATGCACTGGTCAGGTAGACAGGAAAAGCCCCGCAAACTTTTGAATTTCATTTCCTGTTTGCCCAGCGTGGAGCACTGATCAACACGGACTGTACGGGAGATACTGGAGCTGATCGCTTTATGGGGAGACAAATCTGTTCTATCAGAACTCCGCTCCAGAAGACGAAATGCCAAAGCATTTGAAAAAATCTCCAGACAGAGACCACAGCAGGGACTCCACACTGCGCTGTGTGACAAGTGTAACGGAAAACCAAAGAATCAAATGGACGCTCAAGGAGGGTAGGAGGGGGGACTGAGGACTCCAGCTATCCCACAGTCCCCGAAAAGCATTTGCATTCTTGGCTGAGCTCCCAATTCCTGAAGGGTCAAAAACATTGTCCCGGGTAGTTCAGGGTATATCTCGTCAATTTACCCCCTCCCCCATGAAAGAAGAGAGAAAAAAATGTTTCTTGCCATTTTTCAATGTCACCGTATGTCTATTGCATGCTGCTGGTAGATGCGAGTGATGGGTGCTGAACAGCAGCACCCCCTCCCCTTCCTTTCCTGATGGCAACAGTACAAATGGTGGAAAACCTATCGCTCATCATCCTGTGAATGCTCCTGGTGGCCCGGTGAGGTCAGCCGGGGGCGCGCCTGGGCAACAGGGAATGACTCCTGGTCATTCCCGGAGATGGTGCAAAAGCTTCCTCACCATAGCTATGGGGGCTGAGCTCCATCAGCACCCTGCCTTTCACGTCTAATGAAGAATCTGTACGCCTGGACTATCATAGCAGCGGGAGGCTGCCCCTCCTCATTTTATCTCACTAAAAAGTCAGTGTTTCTTATTCCTGCATCCTTTATTACTTCATCACACAAATGGGGGCACACTGTCCAGTAGCCCAGGAGGTTGGGGAAGGAGAAGCATGGGTGCGGGGTGTTGCAGGGGCACCCCCTGATGGCATGCAGCTCATCATTTCTGCGGAATCTCTGGCGGCTCTGACCCGGAGGCTGTGCTCTCTGGTTCTCTAGTACACTGCCCCATATTCTAGGCAGGATTGACTCTATTTTAGACAAAGCATAAGAAGGAATGACCTAGGGAGTCATCCCATTTGTCGCTCAGCGAGGCCCGCCAGGAGCATCCATCACAGCAGCAGACGTACAAAAGGACTGAAACCGTCATCACCATTACCAAGTAGACGGTGCTATAGCTGCGTAACCGTCTCTTGCTACCTTCCAAAGGCAAATGAATGCTGCTGTGTAGCACTGCAGTACCACATCTGTCAGCAGCATCTAGTACACATACGGTGACAGTGACAAAAGGCAAAACGGGCTCCATGGTTGCCATGCTATGGCATCTCCCAGGGCAATCCAGGGAAAAAGGGTGCAAAATGATTGTCTGCCATTGCTGTCACGGAGGAAGGATTGAGTGACGACATTTACCCAGAATCACCCGAGCCATTGTTTTTGCATTGGGATTTCAACCCAGAATTCCAATGGGTGGCGGAGACTGCGGGAACTATGGGATAGCTACGGGATAGCTACCTACAGTGCAACACTCTGGAAATCGATGCTAGCCTCAGTACATAGACCCACACTGCTGAAATAGCGTGCTTAGTGTGGCCGCATGCATTTGACTTTATACAATCTGTTTTTTAAAACTGGTTTATGTAAAATCAGAATAATCCCTTAGCGCAGACATACCCTTAGCTCGGCACCTGGGCTAGGAACACCACTGACAAGGCCTGGGCCCTAGTGGAGTGTGCGGTAGAGCTGGGGTTGGCACCCAGCCAGCTCATAACAAGTGCAGATGCAGGACATGATTGAGGAGGATATTTGAGAGGAGACCGGAGGCCTTTCATCCAGTCTGCCAGTGCTACGAATAGTTGGAACGACTTCCTGAATGGCTTAGTGCTCTTGATGTAGAAAGCTAGGGCTCTGCAGACATTGAGACAATGCAGTCGCTGTTCCTGGGGACCAGCATGAGGTTTTGGGTAAAAGACAGGTAGGAAAGTGTCCTGGCTGATATAAAAGTTAGACACCACCTTGGGGAGGAAGGTCAGGTGCAGTCAGTTTCACCTTATCCCTGTGGAAGACCATATAAGGCAGTTCCAAGGTGAGGGCCTTCAGCTTGGAGACGTGTCTCGTGGACAAAATGGCAACCAGGAAGGCTGTCTTCCAGGAGAAATACAGGAGGGAGTACATGGCCAGCAGTTTGAACGGGGGTCCCATGAGCCTCGAAAGGACCAGGTTAAGATCTTACGCAGCGATAGGCTGATGGATCTGAGGACATAGATGGTCCAAGCCTTTAGGAAAGCGACCAACCATAGGGTTGGCGAAGACAAAGCGGCCAGATGCACCTGAGTGGAAGAACGAGATGGCAGCGAGGTGAACACTCATGGACGCTGCCGCCAGGCCTTGCTGTTTCTGGTGCAGGAGATACTCCAAAACGAGGGATACCAGCACCTGGAGTGGGAGTGTGTGGTGCTGGTCACACCAAACACAAAAACCTTTTCCACTTCACCAGATATGTGGCTCTAGCAGAGGGCTTCCTGCTGCCTAGTAGGACCTGTCTTACTTGGCCTGAACACAGAAGCTCCGTGGGGTGCAGCTATTCAGCTTCCAAGCCATGAGATGGAGAGACCGCAGGTTGGGATGACAAACACAACTATGGTCCTAAGTGAGTAGGTCGGGGAGGAGAGGCAACATGATCAGTACGTCCACTGACAGCTCCAGCAGTGTGATATATCAGTGCTGGCAATGCCATGCCGGAGCTATCAGAATCATCTTTGCCCTCTCCCTGTGGATTTTGAGCAGGACTTTGTGCACAAGAGGGAATGGAGGAAAGGCGTAGAGCAGGTGACCTGTCCAGGGCAGCAGGAATGCGTTCGTGAGGGACCCCGGGCTGCGACCCTGGAAGGAGCAGAACGCTGGTCACTTTCTGTTGCATCGGGTGACAAACAGGTCAATTTGAGGAAACCCCCACCTTTGGAAGATAGGGTGTACAACATCCGATCAGAGAGACCACTCATGCGAGTGAAAGGAACTGCAGAGGCGGTCTGCCAGTGTGTTCTAGATCCTTGGAAGAAAGGAAGCTCCCAGGTGAATAGAGTGGGCTATGCATAATTCCCACAGTCGAATGGCTTCCTGGAAGAGGGAGAGGAACGGGTCCCCCCTTGCTTGTTGATGTAAAACATGGCTGTGCTGTTGTCCTTTAGAACCACCAAGCAGCGACCTTGCAGTTGGGCTTGGAAGGCTTGGCAAGCCAAGCACACCGCCATTATCAAGCGGAGTGCCCCAAGAGTTGGTCCTGGGGCCAGTTTTGTTCAATATATTCATTAATGATCTGGAGGATGGTGTGGATTACACCATCAGCAAGTTTGGAGATGACACTAAACTGGGAGGAGTGGTAGATACACTGGAGAGTTGGGATAGGATACAGAGGGACCTAGACAAATTAGAGGATTGGGCCAAAAGAAATCTGATGAGCTTCAGCAAGGACAAGTGCAAGTCTGCAATTAGGCTGGAAGAATCCCATGCACTGCTACAGACTAGGGACCGAGTGGCTAGGCAGCAGTTCTGCAGAAAATGACCTAAGGTTACAGTGAACAGGAAGCTGGATACACTGCTCTAAAGCCAAATGCTTCTGAATAAATGTAGCAAACTTTACTAATTCTGGGTCACTGAGAACGAAAATGATGCTTTAATTGTTGATCTGGCTCTAGTCTAGCTGGTGGCTCCAGACTACAGCAGTGGAATCCTGGCAGGTGATGTTAGGGTTTCACTGTTCCGTGACGTCAAAAGGATCTTGTCCCATTCTTCTTCATGGAAGGTATTTTAGCCTGCAACAACATCGATGGTGTGATGGCAGCCTCAACATCGTTCACGATCAAGGAGTGGAGACTGTTCATTGATTCATCGAAGATGAGTCTTAAAGCTGTTTTGCTGCATAATGGCAATGTTTGCCATCAATTCCAGTTGGTCATGCAGTCCATATGAAGGAAACTATGACAACATGAAACAACTTTTGAGTGCTAAACTATGACCAAATCAGTGAAGCTTTGTGGCGATCTGAAGATTGTTGCTCTTTGCTTGGTCTGCAGACTGGACACAAAAGACTGCTGTTTCTCTGCGATGGATACGTGCAAGAGATTCCCACTACATAAGAAAGATTGGCACTCCACAGTCATTGGAGCCTGGGAGGAAGTGTTCAGATCCACACTCGTTGAATGGAAGATTTGTTACCACCTTACACACACTGCGGGTGATGAAGAAATTGTCAAGGCCATTGACAAAAAACAAGCAGCTTTCAAGTACCTCGGTGGAAATTTCCAAGGTTAAGTGAAGCTAAGATAAAGGAAGTGTCTTTGTTGGTCTCAGATCATGAACTTCTTTGAGATGGTGCATTTGACCATGCAATGCGTGGCAAGGAAAAGACGGCATGGAAGCCTTCCAGTTAGTGCATAAATTTTCTCGGAAACAATAAGGCAGACAACTACAGTTGTTGGTGGAAAACCTCCTCAAGGCGTACAAAAGCCTTGCGTCACATGTCACTAAAGATACATTTTTGCACTCTCATCTAGATGTTTTTTCCACCGAACTGCGGAGCAGTGAGCGCCAAGCACGGCGAGCGGTTTCACCAGGACATTGCAACAATGGGAGAACGCTATCAGGGCAAGTTGTGAGCCATCAATGCTTGCAGACTATTGCTGGACAGTGACAGGATGCTCCATTTAATGCATACAAAGACAAGCCAGAACGCGAGTAGACACTGAATAGGACTAAACTATTACATAAAGTTTTTGCCTTCTGTTCATATAAATTTTATTATATAGCTTTTTGCTGATTTTTAGAGTGGTACATAACAGGACAGGTGAAATTCATGTAAGCAACCAAACACATGAAAAGACCTAGTTACAATTTATGATTAAAATTACTATCTAGACATACACATAGACATAAAATGTAAAAACTTAATATCTTAGAAACAGTAGCCAGTTGTTTTAGTTGTCATATTTGAATTGCCGACCATCAAATAACATATCCCACATTTTATCTCTGAAGCAGACAACTTCTCAAAATTGTAGACAGTGATATGAGCACAGTGTGCCTTTGCCAGAAGGCTAATGCATTTTGGGTGTTAAAGTAGGGACGTGATCTCCCATCTATTCAGCACTGGTGAGGCTCTCATTGTAGCACTATGTCCAGTTTTAGGCCCACACTACAAAAGGATGTGGAAAAATTAGAAAGAGTCCAGCGGAGAGCAACAAAAATGATTAGGGGCTGGGCACATGACTTACGAGGAGAGGCGGGAGGAACTGGGCTTATTAGTCTGCCAAAGAGAAGAATGGGGGGGAGATTTGATAGCTGTTTTCAACTACCTGTAAGGGGAGTTTCAAAGAGGATGGATCTGACTGTTCTTATTGTACCAATGACAAAACAAGGAGCAATGGCTCAAGTTTCAGTGGGGAGGTTTTTGGTTAGATATTAGGAAAACTTTTCACTAGGAGGGTGGTGAAGCACTGGAAGGATTACCTAGGGAGTGGTGATTCCTCCGTAGAGCTTATTAAGGTCGACTTGATCAAGCCCTGGCTGGGATGATTTAGTTGGGGATTGGTCCTGCTTTGAGCAGGGGGTTGGACTAGATGACCTCCTGAGGTCCCTTCCAACCCTGATATTCTATTATTAGCTCCCTGAAGTTAATATGGAGGGAGAGCTCGTTCTGTGACCACAGGCCCTGAGTCTGAAGGTCCCCCAGATGGCCCTTCACCCCATAGCTAATGCGTCCACAACCAGGGACAAGAAAAACTGGGGGATGTGGAAGGGAACTTCCCCGCACACCATTCGGGGGGCGAGCCACCAGTGAAGGGAGGTAAGGACCTATTCCAGCACCGTAACCACTGAATTTAAGCTGTCGTGCCCTGGACGGTAGGCTGAGGTGAGCCATACCTTCAACCGCCTGAGACAGAGTCTGGCATACCGGGTTATGTACATGCAAGAAACCATGTGGCCAAGGAGACTCATGAACGCTCTTGCTGTCAAGGTCGGGAATTGCTGAAGGCCTTGAATGATGTCCGCGATAGCTCAGACACAGGATTCCAGCAGGAGGGCCCGAGCTTGAATGGAGTCCAGCACCGCCCCAATGAATTCTATCATCTGGGTCAGTTCTAGGGTCGACTTCTCCATGTTTAGGAGGAGATCCAGCTGTTCAAACATACACCTGATCAGGCAGAGTTGGGACTGCACCTGCACTTTAGTACGGCACCGAAGTAACCAGTCATCGAGGTAGGGATATGCTTGCACCTGCTGTCAATAGAGGAAGGCAGCCACAACTGACATGCACTTGGTGAACACCTGGGGAGCTGTTGAAAGGCTGAATGGAAGGGCCATAAACTGGTAATGTTCATGGTTTACCATGAAGCACAGGAAGCGCCTGTGCACCAGATGAATTGTTATGTGGAAATATATGTCCTTCATATTGAGGGAGGCATACCGGTCTCCAGGATCCAGGGAAGGGATAATAGTGCCTAGGGAGACCATGTGGAACTTCAGCTTTGCCATGAATTTGTTGAGCTTACACAAGTCCAGAATGGGCCAAATGCCCCCTTTGGTTTTGGGGATTAGGAAATATCGGGAGTAGAACCGCTTGCTCCTTAGCTCCTGTGGAGCCTCCTCCATTGTCCCCATGGTGAGGAGCGCATGAACCTCCTGAATAAGGAGTTGCTCGTGAGAGGGGTCTCTGAAGAGGGTCGGGGGGCAGGGTAAGAACAGAATTGGAAAGAGTATCCCGTTTCCACCGTGTGAAGGACCCAGCGGTCCGAGATTATTTGTGACTACACACGGTGCAAGTGGGATAAAGTATTCAAAAAGGGTGGGGAAGGATCCGGGGTTAAGTCCAGTACGCTGTCCTCAGGTGTCCCTTCAAAAGACCTGCTTGGAACCCAATGATAGTTTGGTTGGACCCTGGCCTTGTCCCGACCAGGGGTTGGAAGGCTTCCTTCTGCCATTCCATCCCCTGTGCCTGTAGAAGTCCTGCCTCAGCCGAGGAGGGTAGGAGCATTGTTGCAGCTGCTGGGGCTTGAAGTGCTTCTTCTGGGTTGCATACCCATGGACTTGATAGGTGCCCTCGAGTCCTTTAGGCTATGCAGCTGAGAGTCAGTCTGTGAGCCTTCCCCATCAAAGGGCAAGTCCTGCAGCATCTCCTGAACTTCAGGCAGTAGGCCCGAGGCTTGCAACCAGGAAGAGCATCTCATGGCAATACCTGCGGATAAGGTATGCGCTGCTGAGTCCGCAGCATCCAGAGAGGTCTGCAATTAGGTCTATGCCACCATTTTGCCCTTGTCAGCAAGGGCCTGAAACTCCTCCTGGACTGAGGTGGCATAAGCTCCTTGACCTTGAGTATTGAGTTCCAAGCCATTTCAGACAAGAGTCGTGTGTGGGGGTCACTCGTTGGCATAGGCTTGTTGCAAGATTTGCAGGGTTTGAATCCCGGGGACTTGGGCATGAGAGTCCTCATGGGACTCTCCCAAGGGAAAGCAGTCAGGGCAGAGGGAAACACCCCAACCCAACTGCTACTAAATACAACAAAACAAAAAAATCAACTACAAGAACGAACAACTATTATTAGAATCAAGCTAGGGAAACATGGAGAACTTGCTAAGCAAGATGCCACAGCTCCAACAACTGTCACAAAAGGTAAGAAGGAACTGAGGGGGCGCTAGATCAGCAGGGTCATATATTGAGCACCATGGAGGAGCCACTCTAGAGGGTTCCACAGCCAACCCGATGGATACTGCTATGGGAAAAAAACTTTCTGATGGTCATGTATGTGGTGCGCGCATACCTAATTGGAATCAATATGAGCGATCACTCAAAGAAGAACACTGTTTACTATCTCAGGTGCCAGAGGCCTGAGGTTTCTGAAATAGTGCAAGGCAGCATGGTTTACCAGTTCCTCAAAATATTTCTCTTTCAACTTTTACAACTTCAGCTTTTCAAGAACAGACCAAAAAATCCCAATAATTATGGCATTCTACCTAAGAATATATAATAAATTATACTGGCTAGTAAAACTAGAGAAGTAGGAGAGCAATAAAGATCTCACGCTGCACTGTTTTTCATATGATGTCCCTGTACTTTGAGAAGTTCAGACAGGTCACTTCTAACATCCTTTTTAATCAAAAATAATAATAATAATAATAATAATAATAATAATAAAAAAATCAATCCAAATATTCAAGAGTTTGGAACTATTAAATGTGTGCAAGACATTGCTAGACTGAGCTCTTTCCATTGCATTCACCACCACCAACAAGATCAGTGGAATGAGTGTTCCATGAAGCAAACAGCATTTGAAATGAAGAGAAACTAAATGAGCATAGTCATTAAAAAAGCTGAAATAGCTCTATGGCTCAAAAGCATGACTCACCATCAGATGTTGGTCCAATAAAAGAATTACCTCATCTACCTTGTCTCATTAAAAAAAGCTGTCATTTTGCTTAAACTGAATATTGGTAACACTTGCTCGGTGTTGCATGACAAAGTCATTCAGAATTTTAAATTACCAGAAAAAGTCTTACACATCAAAATATGAAGACATTGTTGATGACTCAAACTGACACCAGCACACATTTCAAAAAGTATGTTTTTATACACATATTTTGTGGCCCTAAAAAATGTTGGCACAAAAGCATCTTTAGGATTTTTAAAATATGGTCCTCTCAGCAGAAGTACATTTAAGCAGGAACAACTTGACGGGTCAAGTGGCACTTTTCTCTTCAGCAATTCCTTAAGTCATTACAATACTCTGGAGGAAAGTTTGAATTTGATGATCACAGTGGAAGTTCTATTCAGGTTGGAGGCTGTAACTCCTTCTCTAGAGCATCAGTGACAAAATCACTACTTGAGGGTTTGGGGAATGCAAAAATCAGGGCACTGACAGAGCTATTCAATGTGATAGAAGAGATCAAGCTATGTAAAATAGGATCCTCAAAGACAAGTCAGGTAATACACAATTAGACTAAATCTAAAAGCAAAAAGAAACAAAAAGACACAAACTCACAGAACGGTATGGTCAACAAATACCTTACAGAAGAGAAGCAGACTTCTCTACTTCCCCAAAGAGAAAAGGATGCTACTAGAAGGACACTTGGAACCTTTCCTCCCTTCTAAAAAAGGAAATAGCTCAGGAACATATGTAGAGTCACTGACAGCTAAACTCCCTTCACTATACATGCACCACTCTAGAATTATGAGCTATTGCTAACTAAGAATTGCCCAGGAATCAGACTTTTCTGAAAAGACAAGACAAAGGCCCAAGAGAGGAGAAACTCAAAGCCAAACAGCAGAGTTTCCTCTGACTTTCACAAGAGTATATAATGCCACTAAGCGCAGGCAAGCCAGGAAGCCTGTTAACTACACCAGTAGAGTATCTGAAAATAAAGATCCCTCTGCCCATTTTCACTAATTTACTTAGAATGAATTGAAATAAATACTACATATTAAAATACTATAATATGTTGCCAGATACAAAGCTAGAAATAAATACAGGGACCTAGACTGAATAAACTAATTTGATAACGGAATAATGTTACATGTAAAAATGGAAGTCAACTAAAAATTAATACAGCTTTGGAAAGACAGTGGTAATCCTGTTAGAAAAGAACGAGGTCATACTCATAATGATTTCTTTTAAATTAGTGATGAAATCAAGTTGTAAGGATGTTTGCAATCAAGCACGCTTTTATTACCACAAATAAATAAAATATACATATGGTGGAAAAGGCAGTAATAAAAAGGGTTGAAACTAAATAATATCTTATAAGCACTTGATCACAGAGTGAAATAATCAGAAATGTAACTGATCAATAATGCTCAGACACAAGTCAACCATATACACAGAAGTCCTACCATTATTGTTAAAATAAGGAGAAAAATAATGAAAGATTTATACAGTTATTCCCATCTGCTGGAGAACAACAGTTCTTTAGATGAATTTGTGTTACTGCACAGCAGATTATTAAAGTTTAAAGAGCATTAAAGAATGTAGAGAGGCACCACAAGAAACAAATTTAAACTAGATATTTCAGCAGTCAGCAGAGTGCTGATGGAGAAACTAGAACTTGGGCAAGGACAGCTATGTAAAGTCGGTGAGCAGATACACCAGAATGGGGTCTACAGAAAGCAACTTTCTGAAGTAGGTTGCTGACTAAAGCTCAGCCAGCAGATGTTCGGTGTATGTCCCAAGACGGTTGTACAAACAGCAGTGGCCTAATTTTTCTTAGACAAAGCGATATGGTACAAGATGCAAAGAGTCCTGTGGCATCTTATAGACTAATAGACATTTTGGAGCATGAGCTTTCATGGGTGAATACCCACTTCGTTGGATGCATGTAGTGGAAATTTCCAGGGGCAGGTATATATATGCAAGCAACAAGCAGGCTAGAGATAACAAGGTTAGTTCAATCAGGGAGGCTCTCTTCTAGCAGCTGAGGTGTGAAAACCAAGGGAGGAGAAACTGGTTTTGTAGTTGGCAAGCCATTCAGAGTCTTTGTTTAATCCTGAGCTGATGGTGTCAAATTTCCAGATGAACTGAAGCTCAGCAGTTTCTCTTTGAAGACTGGTCCTGAAGTTTTATACTGTGGCCAGGGAGGTTGAAGTGTTTTTCTACAGGTTTTTGTATATTGCCATTCCTAATATCTGATTTGTGTCCATTTATCCTTTTCCGTACAGACTGTCCACTTTGGCCAATGTACATAGCAGAGGGGCATTGCTAGCATATGATAGTGTATATTACATTGGTGGATGTGCAGATGAATGAACCAGTGATGGTGTGGCTGGTCTGGTTAGGTCCTGTGATGGTGTCGCTGGTGTAGACATGTGGGCAGAGTTGGCATCGAGGTTTGTTGCATGGATT